>NC_053022.1:22020981-22289314 GCF_003073215.2 Triticum urartu
GTATGATTGTGGTAAACTAAAAATCAAAGACTCAAATCATACAAGACGCTCCAAGAAAAACACATATCATGTGGTGAATAAAAATATAACATCAAGTAAAGTTACCGATGGACGAAGACGAAAGAGGGGATACCTTTCGGGGCATCCCCAAGTTTAGGCTTTTGGTTGTCCTTGAATTTTACCTTGGGGTGCCTTGGGAATCCCCAAGCTTAGTCTCTTGCCACTCCTTATTCCATAATCCATCAAATCTTTACCCAAAACTTGAAAACTTCACAACACAAAACTCAACAGAAAATCTCGTGAGCTCCGTTAGTATAAAAAAAAACCACCACTTAAGTTACTGTAATGAACTCATTATTTATTTATATTGGTGTTAAACCTAATTTATTCCAACTTCTCTATGGTTCATACTCCCCGATACTAGCCATAGATTCATCAAAATAAGCAAACAACACACGAAAAACAGAATCTGTCAAAAACAGAACAGTCTGTAGTAATCTGTAGGTTTCAAATACTTCTGTAACCCCAAAAATTCTGAACTAAACTTTTGGACGTGAGGAATCTGTCCATTAATCATCTTCAAAAAGAATCAACATAATCTCACTCTCCAGTAAAAAATGGCAGCAAATCTCGTGAGCTCTAAAGTTTCTGTTTTTTACAGCAAGATCGCAAAAACTTCCCCCAAGTCTTCCCAAAGGTTCTACTTGGCACAAACACTAATTAAAAGCATAAAACCACATATAACAGAATCTAGATGAATTATTTATTACTAAACAGGAACAAAAAACAAGAAACAAAAATAAAATTGGGTTGCCTCCCAACAAACGCTATCGTTTAACGCCCCTAGCTAGGCATTGATAATTTCAATGATACTTCACATGAGAGACAAGAATTGAAGCAAAAAGAGAGCATCATGAAACACATGATAAACACATCTAAGTATAACATACTTCCTATGCATAGGCATCTTATAGGCAAACAAATTATCATAGCAAGCAAAAGCTAGCATATGCAAGGAAGCGAAAAGAAACAATAGCAATCTCAACATAACGAGAGGTTATTTACTAACATGAAACTTTCTACAATCATATTTTCCTCTCTCATAATAATTACATGTGGGATCATAAGAAAATTCAACAATATAGCTATCACAAAACATATTATTAACGCGATCCACAGGTGTGCAAAGTTGACGCTCTTCCAAAATAGTGGGATTAACATTAACTAAAGTCATGTCCTCTCCAAACCCACTTTTATCAAAAAAAATATAAGATTGAACATTCTCCAAATATGTGGGGTCTAAAGTTGACACTTTTCCAAACCCACTTTCAATAATATTGCAAACACTATTATCAATCTCATATTCATCATGGGGCTTAAACAAATTTTCAAGATCAAAAGAAGAATCACCCCAATCATGATCATTGCAAAAAATAGTAGTTATAGCAAAACTAGCATCCCCAAGCTTAGGGTTTTGCATATTATTAGCACAATTGACATTAATAGAATTTATAATAACATCATTGCAATCATGCTTTTCATCGAAGGAACTATCAAGTATGGGTGCAATAGCAACGATCTCGTTTAACATAAGGAACTATAGCAAATTCATCTTCATAAATATTGGTATCATGGCCACAAGAATAGCAAGCATCATGTTCATCAAGGGATATTTAAATCAAATCATAGGAATCATAATTATCTATAGATTCATGCATATCATTATTTTCTTCCGAAGCAATGGTCATTCTTTCAATAAGTTCTTTGGCATAGACATTATGAGCAAAAGTTTTCATAGCAATAAGTATGTCAAAATTTTCAGATTCGTAGAGAGTAATATCATACTTTTCAATCGAAGAAGCAACTTCATAAGCACCCTTAAAAGCAACAAATTCTTCAATTTGTTCGACATCGTAGTAACTATAAACACCCTTTGCATAAGAAGATAATATTTCATTGTCATTAAACTCACATAGGTAGGGGAGGTGTTTTTTAGGGTTCTTAGAGCAACAAGTAAAATCATAAATTTCACAAAGATTCCAAGCATAACACAGTAATATGTTTATTTGATCCCGTAAGAGTCTCCCTTTTTCAGACAAACGGTGACGCACAAAATGAGCATGCTCATCTAAAGATTTCCCATCAACTAGGATAGTTGGGGTTTCAGCACGAGCGCATAAGGATCGAAGATGATCCAAGTAGAACACTTTAAGTGGATCCATATCAATAGATTTTTAGCAAGCAAAGATGCAAGCAAATAGAAGGCACATGGAAACACAAACAAATATACATACGGGAAGAAGGCGAAGAAAAGGGAAAGGTTTTCGAAAATCGTTTTAGAAGTGGGGGAGAGGAAAACAAGAGGCAAATGGCAAATAATGTAATGCAAGGGATAAGAGTTTGTGATGGGTACTTGGTATGTCTTGACTTGTGCGTACGTCTCCCCGACAACGGTGTCAGAAATCCTTTTTGCTTCCTCTTGAGCACTGCATTGGTTTTCCCTTGAAGAGGAAAGGATGGTGCAGCAAAGTAGCGTAAGTATTTCCCTCGTTTTTTGAGAACCAAGTTATCAATCCAGTAGGAGACTACACGCAAGTCACCTCGCACCTACACAAACAAATAAGAACCTTGCAACCAACGCGATAAAGGGGCTGTCAATCCCTTCATGGCCACTTGCAAAAGTGAGATCTGGTAGAGATAATAAGATAAATATTTTTGGTATTTTTATGATATAGATTGAAAGATAAAGATTGCAAAATAAACGGTAATAGAAATAGCAAGTTTGATATGAAAATAATATGATGGAAGATAGACCCAGGGCCATAGGTTTCACTAGTGACTTCTCTCAAGACAGCAAATTCTACGGTGCGTGAACAAATTACTGTGGAGCAATTGATAAGAAAACGAATAATTATGAGAATATCTAGGCATGATCATGTGTATAGGCATCACGTCCGCGACAAGTAGACCGAAACGATTCTGCATCTACTACTATTACTCCACATCGACCGCTATCCAGCATGCATCTGGAGTATTAAGTTCATAAGAACAGAGTAACGCATTAGGTAAGATGACATGATGTAGAGGGATAAACTCAAGCAATATGATATAAACCCCATCTTTTTATCCTCGATGGCAACAATAAAATACATGCCTTGCTGCCCCTGTTGTCACTGGGAAAGGACACCGCAATATTAAACCCAAAGCTAAGCACTTCTCCCATTGCAAGAAAGATCAATCTAGTAGGCCAAGCCAAACTGGTAATTTGAAGAGACTTGCAAAGATATTAAATCATGCATAAAAGATTTCAGAGAAGAATCAAATATTGTTCATAGATAACCTTGATCATAAACCCACAATTCATCGGATCTCGACAAACACACCGCAAAAAGAATTACATCGAATAGATCTCCAAGAGAATCGAGGAGAACTTTGTATTGAGATCCAAAGAGAGAGAAGAAGCCATCTAGCTAATAACTATGGACCCGAAGGTCTGTGGTAAACTACTCACACATCATCAAAGAGGCTATGGTGTTGATGTAGAAGCCCTACGTGATCGATTCCCCCTCCGGCGGAGCACCGGAAAAGGCCCCAAGATGGGATCTCACGGGTACAGAAGGTTGTGGCGGTGGAAAATAGGGTTTTGTGGTGCTCCTGGATGTTTTCGGGGTATATGGGTATATATAGGAGGAAGAAGTAGGCCAGTGGAGCTGCGAGGGGCCCACGAGGGTGGGGGGCGCGCCCCCTGCCTCATGGCCTCCTCGCTTCTTTCTTGACGGCCACTCCAAGTATACTGGATCACGTTTGTTCCAAAAATAACTCTCCCAAAAGTTTCATTCCGTTTGATATTCCTTTTCCGCGAAACACTGAAATAGGCAAAAAAACGGTAATTTGCACTAGGCCTTTGGTTAGTAGGTTAGTCCCAAAAATAATATAAAAAGGTAAATTAAAGCCCATTAAACATCCAAAACAGATAATATAATAGCATCACTACAAAAAAATACACTTCCGTGATGATACGTGTTTGTCACCGTAGGTCGCGTTTTCTGTCATGCATGTACATCCTTGACAAATTTATGACAGAATCAAGATAGTCATACCTGTGCTGTCATAGAAGTGTTCCATGACATTGCCAAAATTATCATCACGGAAGTGTCCACTTCCATGACGATAAATCACGCGTCACAGAAGTGCTTTCGTCAAGGGTGACAGACACGTGGCATCCACCGTAACGAAACGCCGTTAAGCTATCGGGTCGGATTTTGGATCCGATAACCCGTTAACAGCCACAACCAATGCCGATTTTCCACGTGTAAAATTCTCATTGGCTGACGGATCCACGCGTCAGCTCCACGTTGGCACAAGTGTCACTCATCCAACGGTCGAGATGGGCCTATGATATGTTGACACGTGGACCGGCCCAAAAGTGGCCCACAAAGATTAAATGGGCCGGCCCAACCGAAGGCCCATAAGATTTAGCAGACCATAATGGGCCGGCCCAGCTAAAGGCCCACAAAATTTAGCGGACCATAATGGGCCGGCCCAGCTAAAGGCCCACATGATTTTGCAGACCATAATGGGTTGGCCCAGCTAAAGGCCCACAAGATTTTGCGACCACAATGGGTCGGCCCAGCTAAAGGCCCACAAGATTCTGCCGACCATAATGGGCCGGCCCAGCTAAAGGCCCAACATTCTCTGTCAAATCGACCCGTCAACAGCCTGTCCTAAACTTGTCGTCAACGCGGCCCATGGTCACTTCTGGCCCGTTAACAGTCTGCTAAGTAATTGGGATGAATTACGGCCCGGTGTATTTCTGGTCTGTTAAAGGTCCGGCTTCATCTGGGCCCATTTACAGGCCATCAAAACTTTCGGCCCATAAACGACCGTGAAGGATTTGGGTCATATTCGGCCATGTCTGATATTCGGCCTGTTAGAGGCCCACTATAGCTTTGGGCCACTTTCGGCCTGTTGTCATTTTTGGCCTGTTAACGCCGGACGTAAACCATGGGCCATATGTGGCCCAGCGTCATATCAGGCCCATTAACGGCCCATATAAAAATTACGATAATCTAGCCCGACCGAAGTTCCGGCCTGTTAAAGCCCCGTGTATTAGATCGGTGCATTTACAGCCCGTCCCAATTTCGGCCTGTTAAAGTCCAGTGGGTTATTTGGCACAATTAGGGCCCAATCTCACTTTCGGTCTATTAAAGGCCCATGTATTTTATGGGCTCGAGATATTTACACCTGTAAACGGCCTATTTTTACTGAGGGCCCAAATTATGTTTAGGCTTGTTAAAGGCCCAATATGGGCACAGGCCTACCATAAAAATATGAAAGCTTATGCTGATTTAGGCCCAGATATTTTTAGTGGGCTACATGCCAATTTCAGCCCGTAATCGTTTTTAGCCCAATTGGAATGGGCCCGACGAATGTTGGCATGTTGGGCTCCTACGAAGCTTTCGGCCGAATACATTACTAAGATAAACCTACACTATACAAAAATAGCATCGTAATTACTGCAGCCTGAGGCAGCATCATAAATGTTGTATCACAATAATATAAATTCCAACCATACAACAAAAGGCCTGATGGCATAAAGTTTATAGTCCTTCCAGATAAAAGCACCATCAGATGCATAGAAGCACAGATCATTTGACCTGAGTGCTAATGTTTCAGGCTGTAGAATCTGATGGAGCAGCACGATCTCCACCTTTTTCCACCATTGCTCTTGAACAATGAAGCAAATGTCTGATAGTCTGGTTTCAAAACCATTCATATCTTGATGACATTTCTCAACCACTATTCTTGTTTCCGAAACAACGTCCATTAGGGATTGGACTTGTGTCTGGAGCACAGATATATCACTCTGTCAAGCAGGAAGATTTTGTTCAGTAGGCGATTTGGACGAGGTTACCTTAACAACCAACCTAGAATTGCGCAGGAAGGTGCTTTTTGCACTGTTAGTGGAGAGATACTGACGCACTGCAGCGAGAGGTGACATTGTGCCTGTAGTAGCCTCGTCACCTTCAGGTGGTTGTGGCTGTTCAATCATTTGTTCCACAGCTTCCTGAAAGTTTGAACTTGTAGATTAGTGTACCAGATAAGTTACTAATGAGATAAAAACAAACAAAGTAGGTTAAACGTTTATACATAACTTATTTTGGTGAACTACTGTAATACATTAGCATGTATTGTAGTGCCAACTACATAATAAAATCACTTTCAGAACATATGTCCATGTAGCATGCCTACTGTATTGTCTATTTCCTCACATTCGTTGACATCTAAGGATAAAGAGACATGGTTTAAAGTAGGATGAACATAGTATGACATCATTCATATCATGGGCAAACAGATATATAACAAACAGGCTATTTTATCATTGTGTGCGCACGTGAACATAACAACTAGATTACAGATCAAGACCAAAAGAATATCCTTCATCTCTTTTAAACCATGTAAGGTGAAATGATACGTTAAGACAACTGTGAATAAAAGTGAACAGAGTAACTGACATTGGCTACAAACCAAGTAGTTAAATGAACACATCACAGTACCAATCAGTTCAAGGCACGAGGAGTAAGGACTTACAACGGCGGCTTGAACTGGTGTGCTCATGCCCTTCATCTTGCTGGTGTGGCAATCCTTGAAGATTTGCACTGCATTCGGTTCAGGTTCTTTTTGGTCCGCACGAGATTTCCTCTGTATTTGGAACAAGTCAATATAGATACGATAATATGGCACAAAAAAGAAGGAAGTAGCAGCTATTTACAAGAGCCTCGCAGTGTGCAATATAGCTACGAAATCCTGTGGTCTGTTGGAATTTCACTTTAGAACGGTTGGTTTTGTTCTTCAAACAGTTAGCCTAGAAGAAGATACACTTGTAAGGCACATACATAAATACAAGTTCAATATGTGGTCTGATCAAATACATATAGCCTACCTGATACTTTGGATCAGACCAGTGTTTAACGAGGGTTGTCCAGTCTTCATCTGTAATATATTCCACTGGAGATGTTTGGGCAATTTCATTGTTAGCCTTGCCTTCAAAGTGAGATTTTCTAAGGTGGTACCGATACTGTCGCAGAGTAGACTGAAAAAGATGAGTGCATGCTTGTCTAGTTGCATCATCTTTCGGATCCAACTTGAACCTCATCTGTTGAAAAAAGAATGTGAGTCTTATTAGGAGGAAGCTAGAAAGTATGGGACAGAGCAAGATAATATTACTAATTGCGATGAATAACATTACTTACGGATAAATGGTCAAGGAAGGTGTTAAACTGGGTATTGTCTTTCTCATTCTTGTGCTGGATCCACGTTGGGAGGATACGTGCATGACACCTAACGGCTGCCTCTGATACTAACTTGGCTGACTCTGTAGCATCACGTGGCCTTTTTAAACCTGCCTCAAAATGGATCTCCATTCTTCCTCCTTTAGATTTTGTTAATCTGTCAAGCATTATCCCAGATGTCTGTTTCCGCTTGCGCCGTGGTGCTAGTTCAACAACGAATATGGAAAGTGTTAGTGTACATCAAACTGTGAGAGTACATATAAAGGAGCATGCAACTGCAACTTGAATCGGTCAGGTACCGTCTTGGTGTTGATGCTCATGAGGTTCATCTGATCTTGCCAAGTCCTGTTGTGTCAGCAGTGCTTCGGAAGTAGTGTTAGGTGTGAAGGCAGCTTGGGAACTGGCCAGTTCCGGAGCAAACGAACGAGTAACTGGTTGAGATGCTGGTATAGTTGAAGCGGATGTTGCAGCTGGTGGAGCAGGTGATACTATGTTTGTAGATTTAGCCGGTGGACTTGGACCTTCTACTGCACTATAAGTACCAGCAGAATCTCGACGGCAGAACCTTTTCCGTTTCACTCGACGAGTAACAGCACTCCCTACTATATTATTTTCCTTGCTCTTTTTTTGACTTTGCCATGTCAAGTTGTACTCACAACACAAAAGAATAAAATCACTCTTCAGAACTCATTGATGCATGATACAGACAAGCAATACTTTGATGTAAGACAACCATATGAGGATGGAATATGTAAGAAAAACAGGAAGGCATGACATATTCACAGCTACGATGTGCTAAGCAGAAGGATTTTCAAGAAAATAGAAGTAATGCAAGCTAGAAACCATATGAAAGATGCAACCAATATTACTCTGCCAAGTTAAAAGTGTCTTGTCATAAGTGGAAATTCAAAAAATTAGAAGCAGTACAACGTAGAAATCAATGCAAGATGCAACCACTATCAAACTGCCATGTTAAAAGCGTCCAATCATAAGTGACTGATGCGGGATACACAACAATAGTACTTTGATGTAAGAACATGGTATGATAGATAGATGCAGTGTATTCTAGACACAGAAAGCCATGTCATATGCACATGTATAACGTATAAACTCAGCAGGTGCAATTTAATCAAAATAGAAGAAATACAGGCTAGACAACATATGCAACATGAAACCAATTATCACACTGTCAACTTAGAGAAAGCACCTACGATGGTGGAGTACGGGAGATGAACTCATCATGTAGACTTGGGACTTCAACTTCATTAGCAGTAGCAGTGGCAAATCTAGGGAGTCTCTGTTTGCGTCGGTGCGGAGGACCACCAACATCCCCTAACTTACTCTTTTCCTTCCTATTTTCTGATATTGCCTTATGAAGTCAAAACCACAAGAAGATGAATAAAATTAGCTCTGCATAACTGGTTGATGCATGATACAGACGAACACTACTTTGATGTAAGGCAAGCGCAGGATAGGAGGATGGAATATATACAAAAAAGACAGTGTTTCATATTCACACGTACGATAGGAGGATGGAATATGTATGAAAAAACAGTAAGCGGAAGGCATTTCAACAAAATTAGAAGAAATGAAAGGTAGGAACCATATGAACATGCAACCAATATCACTCTATCAGGTAAAAAGTGTCTCGTCGTAAGTGCCATTTCAAGAAATTAGAAGCAGTACAAGCTAGAAGACAATGCAAGATGCAACCTACATCACAGTCCCAAGTTAAATGTGTCTTATGGGTAAGTGATCGTTGCAGGTATAAGTTGTAAGCTACGGAGATGCAATTCAACATAATCAGAAGCAATACAAACTAGACATCATACGAAAAACGCAACCACGTATAACAGTTCCAAGTAAGAGCAAGCACCTGTGATGGTGGAGTAGGGGAGATGTGCTCATCATGTACACGTATGTTCTAGAAACAGGAACACGTGTCATATTCACAGGCATTATGTGTAAAGTAAGCAGATGCAATTCAAGTTTGAAGCAATACAAGCTAGACATCATACGCAACATGCAACCACATATAATAGTGTCAAGTTAGAGCAAGCACCTGTGATGGTGGAGTAGGGGAGATGTGCTCATCATCTACACAGCTACGTTGACTGTCCAGCCTTGTGTTGTCTTGCGTATCTTGTTGGGAGGATAGCGGAGTAGAATCTGTAGAGACCCCCTGTTTGAGTTGCTCCGAAGGACCACCATCATCCACTGTCGGACTAATTTCCTTCAGCTATAATGGTTTTGCATTGTGAAGTTAAACCGATAAGAAAAAGGAATAAAATTCGCTCTTCAGAACTCATTCATGCATGATACTGATGAACACTACTCAGATGAAAGGCAAACACATGATGCGAGGATGGAATATGTATGAAAAATGGGATGGTGTGACATATTCACACCTATGATGTAGTAACTAAGCAGAAGGCATTTCAACAAATTAGAAGCACTACAAGCTAGACACCATATGAAAGATGCAACCGATATCACTCTGCCAAGTTCAAACTGTATGGCGTTTCAACAAATTAGAAGCAGTACATGCTAGAAATCATATCCAAGACACAACCAATATCACAGTGGCGACTTAAAGGTGCCTTATCATAAGATATAGTATGTACCAAAAACAGGAAAGCGTGTAATATTCACATGTATCATGTGTAAGCTAAGAAGATGCAGTTTACACTAATTAGGAGCAATACGAGCTAGACACCATATGCAACATGCAACCAGATATCACACTGCCAAGTTAGAGCAAGCACCTTGGATGGTGGAGTAGGGGAGCGGAGACTTGGACCTTGTAATACACTATCAGTACAAGGAGAATCGGTACAGATGCTCCGTTTACATTGCTGCAGAGGACCACCATCATCGCCTTCCTTACTCTTTTCCTTCCTATTTCTTGATTTTTCCTTGCCAAGTCAAACCCACAAGAAAAAGGAATAAAATTTGCTCTTTAGAACTCATTGATGCATGATACTGACGAACACTACTTTCATGTAAGACGAACACTACATATCACACTGCCAAGTAAGAGCAAGCACCTGCGATGGTGGTGTGGGGGAATTGCGGTGATCAACTAGAGAGCTACGTTGACTATCTTCATTTAGCCTTGTTGTTTCTTGAGAATCATGTGGGGAGGATGACACTGCACTCTTTAAACGAGTATGGCGTCTCACAGAAACCCACCCGGGTGACTGTCTCATCATAAGTGATTGACGAGGGATACAAAAGAGCATTAGTTTGGTGTACGAACATGGTTAATAGGCGTATGTAGTATGTATCAAAAACAGGAAGGAATGCCATTATCAAAGGTATAATGTGTAAAGTAAGCAGATGCAATTTAACCAAATTGGAAGCAATACAAGCTAGACACCATATGCAACATGCAACCACATTTGACAAAGCGAAGTTAAAGCAAGCACCTGGGATGGTTGTGTGTGGCAATTGAGATCATCAACTGCAGAGCTACGTTTACTGTCTCCAACTGCTGACACTGCACCCGTTAGAGCGCTGGAATGCTTAGTGCTTATCTTTGAATTACACTGGAGCGACTTCTGTCTTTTCTTTTCTGCATTCATCAACACTGCGTCAGGGTCTGAAATACCCATGCATAAAACAACAATAGTGTGAGTATGGGTGAAGTGTGTGCACAATTAGTACAATGTAAAGGTAGCAGATAGCAGGTCGGTGAGAAGTAAATGACGGGAGACATATGATAGCTCTACAACATGCATGGCACACTAAATTACTACATGACTCTATGAAAATAATAGTCGACTGAAAGCAAATAGGTCAGTCCATTTTTTCTGCGCCATTCGATGTACAAAGAACGGGCAGATCGCCTTCATCTACCTCCAGCGAGTCAGTGTTGACGATCTTCCTCGAAACGCCAGCGACCACCGGCCCAGTATTCCTCCCCTGCCTGCGCCCTCCCCTCGACCTCACCGCACTGCCGTGCTTGGCACCGCCCCCCGGCCATCCATTCAAGCCCCGCCGACCTCCAGATTGGGCACAAGCAGCTCCTGCGCCCCACACCCCTATGATAGACACCGATGCGCCGCTTCCCCGGGGAACAGGAGGACTAGGTGCTCCGCGCGCCTAAGCGGGTGTTGCTTCTTTTAATTGCGGTTTGACTGACCCTGAATTGAAATCCAGGCGGGCTACTGACCTCTAGCAAAGGTGAAATAGTACAAGGGAGGAAACCTTGTGCATTTAGTATCACGAAGAAGATGAAGTAAGAAGCACTCAACTAGTTTCTTTCGTGGGATGAATACGGTGTGAGCGGAGACGTAAGATTTGCACGAATAAGGGAATAGGAGTACCTCTTTATGCTGGCAGTGCTGTGTCCTCCTTCTGTTTTTCTGACGGTCTTCTTGTTGTTCGCCGGAAACCAGAAGTTGTGGAGGACGGTGTAGCCTTGGACGAACACATGGCCAAGTTGTTGAGTGTGGTGCGGTGGCCGTCTGTCAGCAGCGGGAAAGCAGATCCGAGGCGGGGAACGACGGCGTAGCGGAAACAGCTCTGTGTGGTGGACGGTTGCAAAAGTGGAGCCGCGGCAGTGAGGTGCAGGACGGCGTGGTCGGAGTGGCTCTAGTACGGCGCACGTCGGCGTCAGCGTCGTGGAGGCAGCTCTGCCTTGGCTTCAGCTGCTAAGTCCTTGAGGGCGTTGCGGTTGCGGTTGCGTTGGACGACGACGTCCGGGTACCGGCTCCGGCGTGATGGAGGAGGGCGGTGGTGGATTGGCCACTATGGGGTGGAGGACGGAGGAGGCTGGGGTTTTTCGGCTGGTGGAGAGGGCGTTTTCGCGCCCACGGAGTATGAATGGGGAAACGGAGGGAGGCGGGGAACTAAGGGGGAACAATGTTTCGGTTTGAGACGCGCTTGTTTGAAATTTGGGGAAAGTTACAAACTTTCCCCCCATCTAAAATTTCAGACATATTGCGGGTTGGGGGTAGGACAGTCATGTCAGGTGTCCCAAATGTGGGCGGGATAGATTCTGGCCGAGCGCATGGGTAGGCGTCCACGGCGTATGAATGCTTCTCTGGCGTCTTGGTGAAGTTACAAACCTACCCCGGTTTAGACCTTTGGACATCGGGCTGATAGGCTACATGGGCCAGAGTCGGGAAAGTAATTTCCTACCACCAAAACATTAGTCTCGCGCGGTTTCGGGTGACCAGAGGCCTATTTGGCGCTTCGTTCAATATTTGGGAGCAGAAGCATTAACGTTTTTGGTTCTCTTGAATTGAACTTTCAGGATTTGTCAAACTTCACAAATCTTTACTCTTGAAAATCCTAAAGCTACGGTTATTTTGGAATGGAGGGGGTACATTTGAATATACATTGTACACAAGTATATATTAAAAAATATGCAACTTACCTCAGTTCATGCATGGTTCCAGATATAATCTCCTCGGTTGCAAAAAAAAGTTAGATATGCGTATGAATATATATATAGCATGTTCAAACTCACAACAAAGATTGATGCCCCCTTTTACATCTGATTTACAAATGCCATTATCTCGGGTTCAAATAGATGAATGCACTTCCTATGAATACGAATCTTCGAAACCCCCTTTATGTTGAATTCGACATGTTTCTATTTCGTAGCTAGCAATTTGGAATGTATCCATGCAAGTGACAAATGTATAAAGTGCTTCGCACTAACAACATGGAGTGCACTAATTAATGTTTATATATGAATTGCAAAAGCATCCGTTGCCTGTATTTCAAACCGCTCTCACTCTATGGATCGATAATATGAAATAAACACATGCACATGCTAGAATTCAATTGCAGTTGAAGAAAGAGCCTACTCCTGGTACTGTATATTAGTGATAGGGGTGTGTACAAAGTACACGTGAATACCAGGCATTGTGCGTGTGTGTATACTATCGACGAACTAGCCCCCAAGCATGTATAACATACTAAGGGCCTAGGGTTACAAATAATATATAGTGGGCTTATCACCAGTGGGGATAGAGTCCTCCGCGACTCTGGTAGCTTCATGTTGTACGCCGAGTCCTCCACATGGGTCTTCGTATAACACGTCTCGGTCCAACCTATATGTGGCGCAGGATGGAATCGACCCATGAGTCTTCATGTTGACCCACCACAACTAGAAATGATGTGCCCACCACACCACACACGCAATTGTCCACTAAGAAAATAAGCATATACAATAGTACAATGGTATCTAGCTCATGATACGTCTCCATATTTTGTTGATGACACTGACGGACTTTGCATTTGATGCGTGCTCCGTATTTTGTTGACGACACTTACGGTCATTGTATTTGAAGCGAAAGCATGATATGGTCACTGGACTTCAGAATAAGCTCATCACGGTCACCACATACATTTTGTCGTGCTAACCAACATGTGGTTGGATGGTTAGAGGACAGTGGTTTCTCGAGCCCACCAAGGTTAAAGTCCCGGTGCTCGCATTTATCATGTGTTAATTTCAGTATTTTCCGGCGGCGTACGTTCAGTGGGAGGAGACGTTCCACTTGACTACGAGGCACCTATGGTGACTTCGTAAAATCTCAAGATCATATATGCTGGCCCACTCTCTCGAAGGTGCTCATAGTGGTAGGGTTCGTGTGTGTGCGCTTATAGCGGTGAGTGCTTGCGTGTATATATGAGCCCTTGCGTCTGTACCGTGTTAAACAAATACATATCATGGTTATACGGTCACTGGCTCACCCGTACAACTCTGTATTTTGTTGATGACACAATCAATTGACCAGTCAAACGTTCCACGCGGCGCAACTAGTGTTCCACCATCGGGGCGCGTAACCATGGGGCCCACCTATCAGCCCGTATATGAAAGAAAGAAATGGTAATTTCAGTCTGTACTGTGTTAATAAAATAGGAGTACATTTTAGGGTGATCATACGGCCACTGGCTCACCATACAGCTCCGTAATTTGTTGATAACACGATTAATTGACCAGTCAAACGGTCCACATTCAGCAGCGCACATTACCATAGGGCCCAACCGTCAGCGCGTATATGAAGGATAGAAATGGTAATAAATTAGTGGTCGGTGGGTATTCGAAGTCGTGAGACCTCTGGTTGGCAGTCACCGGCGGTTGGCGGCGTTCATTGGGCGGTGGGGTGGGGATCCCCGGAGAAAAAGCTCGGGGGGGGGGGCTAGAGGGATGGCCGGTGCGGCAGCGGACCAGCGGTGGGGAGTGGTTTCGGGGAGGGCAGGCCGGCCGCGGGCGGCGGGGGCTGGCGGTCCGGCCGGTGGTGGCTGGCGGCTCAGGGGGGGTGGAGTTTGATGATAAACTGGAGGCCCTTGATTTCGTATCCAACGGCTGGAAAATCTAATGACCAGAGATGAAAAAGTCAGTCGACTAACGTGTAGCCTCACCCCGCACGTACACATGCACGCACGCAAGACACGCACGCATGTAGGCGTGGAACACTGACACGTACACATGCACGCATGCTGGCGTGCAACATTGACACGTACACATGCACTCACGAACACACGCACGTATGCACCCATGCATGCAACACTGAAACGTACCCTTGCACGCACGCAACACTCGCACGCCTGCATGCACACAGCACACGACGCAAGACACACGTTCAACCTATACGTGCATGCACCCTTTGTTAAGGACATGGATTGTTACGGGTATTAATCAATCTTATCTGTGACAAGCAGAACAGTGATGTTTGCAGCGGTCTTTATGAATCACAATGTATCGAACGGGCTATCAACATAGTAGGCTTATCTACATGAAAAAGATGACGTCACACTCAATGAACAATCATCGGTTTAGGAAATGCCCGCTTCTGACCACCCTGGCCGACCAAAGGTTCCTCTGCTGTGCGCTGCCTGCGTTGGGTCACTGACATGCATGCCATGCACCCAAAGAGCCCACATGTCAGTGGAAGAACGGCGCGGTGTCCTAGGTCAGAGTCGAGGGTGCCACTCGCGGCACGCCCGAGTGAACACGCCTCCGTGCCGCATTCAAACGCCTCCATGAAACCCGCCCGTGTGGAAGCCGAGAAACCCACTCTAGACACACGTCCGTTCATGACCGGGCCGGTGTTAAACGAAACGCTGGCCGAGCTCCTCCCGTCCGCCATCTATTTAATCTCCTATTTAAACGAGGCTAAACGCCAGCCAAGAATCGCACACCTCCGCCACTCCCATATCTCCTCCACCATTTTGTCCACTCTTACAATGGCTTACGAAGAGTAGTTATTCCGCATCCAAGCCGGCTGGGTAGCCCGCCGGATACGAGCTATGCAGCTCGCTGATCCACCTCCCTCCCCTCGCCCGACGGATCCAGCTGCCGCCCCAAGTCGGCGCGCGGTTCAGCAACTCGCCGCTCCAGGCCAGCTCGACGAGGAGCGGCGCACGGGCGTCGTTGCTGCCGTCCACGCCGCCGCCTCGTACCGCGTCTACCATTTCTGTGGCCGAGACTCCCATGCCAGCGGCCGCGCCATGCAAGCAGCGACAGAAGCCGGGTGCACGAAGAGTGACGAGTCGGTGGCCAGCGCCTCCGCGTCCGCCGCCATCATCGAGGAGAAGTAGAACACGGGAGGCCGCCGCCGCTTGGGTCCGATGAAGGCCACCGCGGAGGCGACGCCGGCGTACACAGCAGGTGTCTTGCCGGATCCTTTTTTGCGAGGACCTTCGTCGACCCTGCATGGGCTCCACGGAAGAGGGGAATGTTAGGATGAACTCGAGCCGGTGTCGGCCATGGCGAAGTAGTGGCCGGTGATGAACTCGAACCGGTGCCGGCCACCATCATCTTCGGCACCAGCCAATGATATCAGTTGGGCAGTGGGGAAGCGAGCCGTCCTTTGCGCTGAAGCATATACCTCCGGGGTTCCCGGCAGTCCGGTGATCGTGCTGCCGGACATGAGGAACACAAATCGATTGGCAGGCGACCATTTAGGCCAGGTATTATATACCTGTGTTGTCCAGAACTAGCACCGCGTAGTTCATTTGAATGTAATGAAATCCGTTATGTTTGTATGAAAATCCGGTATTTTATATGATTTCCGTCGTTGTTTATATGAAATATCAGTTTGTCTACGTGTTTGCGTGAATTTCGTCCGGTTGGTTGAGTTGCTGTCATAATGTGTGCGGCTACGGGTGGATGGCGTAATTTTCGGGTCGCCGGTCGGTCTGCGGGCGGCTCGGGCGGCGTTGTGGGACAAAAAAACACAGCTCGTGCGAGCTCGTCTCCAACGTGCGCGCTGGAGGATGCATGACAGCATGAGCACCCGAGCCATTCCTCGTTCATCGGTGGCAAAGGCACCAGTGGACAAAAGGGTCACCAATATTTTGGCTACCCCGGGCAAGGTCCAAACAGCCCCTCCCAATAGATTCAAATCCCTCGTTCGCCGTGGAATTTTGCCATGTGTTGTTTTCATGGACTAGCAAGATGCCCGTGCATTGCACGGAACATCAAGATGCATTTTTTTACAAACTCCCGCATGCATGCAAGGGATAATTAATGTCCTTCTTTGCTAGTACCACGAGGTAAAGACCATTAATATTGCATCGATTAGTGTTAGTGGCCTTGTATATCTGCAAATTGTAATTTTGATAGTGGCCCCTTGTATATAAAAATGGAGGGAGAAAGATGAGAGATAAGGTGAGGAGGAGTGGGGCGTGGTGGTGACTGGTGGTCGGACTGGGCGGAGGCATGGGGATGGACGGTGCATTATGTCTAGGTTTGTATCTCTCTCACACACACCCACGTAGGTGGGGGACGTGCACGAAGAGAAGAGGTGCACGCACGGTGCACGTACTCCCGTCTCTTTCCCAACCACACCCGTGCGGGTACACGATGGAGCTCATTTCTGTACGAAAAAGGCAGCCCACGTGGTAATTTGGCACGTGTACTGGTTGTCCACTTGGTGGAGGGAGGATCGTCTACCACGGGTGAACAAACAAATTGCGACTTGACGCGTTATGTTAAATTAAAAAAGAGGCAAACCATGTGGGGCCTACCTTAGAGGCAAGGCTCTATACACTGGAGTACTTTTGATGTGTCCCGTCAACTCGCAAAACGAGGAGAAGCTTGCTTAGTACGCCGTCTCCCCCGCCCACGGGTGCGGTGGCTCGCAGGATGAGGTGAAGCTTGCTTACTACGCCTTACGCCCGCTCCCTCGCCCACGCGCGCGGTGGCTCGCAGCACGAGGAGAAAATTTTACTACTCCCTCCGTTTACTCCTCGTCCCTACTACGTACTTTGGTTAGTACTCCCTCCATTTACTTATACAAGGCCACTATAAAAAAATACATTTTGCATCTATACAAGGCCACAAATAGTAATCGAGACAAAAGTTACTACTCCCTCCTTTCCAGTTTATGGCTCAATTTCAAAATCTCTCCAACCAAGGTAGACGGTGAGTGGTCGAATTAATTTCGTAGTTTGCACAAGTAATTAGTACGCTTGTTTTTCTCAAGAAGTTATGTTTACCGAGGCATTAATTAGAACGAATGCATGAATGACCACTAAATTTCCATGAACTTGTACATGCATTGGTTAGTTTCCTCTCGACACTGCTTGTGTCGGGTGATCTAATGCACCTCGAAATCCAACATGTAATGGTACTACTACTAGTATAGTAGAATTGAGACTTATCAAACGGAAAAACGAATGTTTTTTAGATGAGCCCTATAAACCCTAGTGGGTACGTACTCCGTAAAAACAGATTTTTCCAAAACTAAGTCACTCCCATTCATGAATTCTGTAGTATACTCCTCCATCGACGCTCCCTTTCATGAATTCTGTACTTCCTGTCGCCGACATGTGGGACATATAGCAACCGGGTGGACGTGTCAAGCACCAAATAATAGTGCAAAACAGCAGGGGGACGCACCCCACTCGTACCGGCCCAGTAATAGTAATGAGCAATGAGACGTCAAATCACAATGCCGCACTTTCCCAGACAGATGAAGCAACCATTATTTCACACTTCGGTTCGCCATCATCTCAAACCACGTACTAGTATTGCTTCTGCCTCAAGAGGGACACGCGCATCGCCTTGGTACATCATGACACGTGGGACCGCATGACAAGCCATGCTCCCCCCGCCGATCGCTCGGTAAAATCACCTCATTTTTACTATACTTCCTCCGTATCGGTGTACTACATGGCATGCACGTCGTTCTAGGTTGAGAATTTAACTGGCTATATATGTGATGTACAGTACTCTAGCCTTTTAAAAAATGTATACTTTTGTACAGTAGTACTATCGATGGATTGCGCCATGGAGCAGAAATTGAAATTAAAAAAAAAGGTGGTACATATAGAGAGCGCTCGTCGCCAAATTATGCATATAGTGCTATTAAAAAAGCTAGTACGTGCTTAATTGGGGTGCAAAATTCTATTAAAGTAACGAGAAGAAACATAACATAGTTCTGCTGGGGGCTCAGCACAACACACCCCTCAAATTAAACTAAGCACACCTGAAATTAAACTATGCAACTAATCCAGTAGACACTGCATTAGAAGTTTAGAACCACCATGAGCAACGACACTGCCACCTTACTCGGAGTCCTCGTCCACGTCCTTGACTTCGTCCTTGTCCCTATTCCTCTTGGCCGATACTTCTTTGCTTGAACCGCACACTTGGCTGTTGCTCTTCATCCAACCCTTGTAGATATTGAAACAAAGGTAGCCATCCATTGCAGCATAGTGGATGTGGTCTATATCTAGTACATTCCGCTACCATGCATGAGATGAAACGTGTATGGAGGTTTCTCCAGTTTACCGTATGAAGGATGAACCATGGCTCCTGCCAGGGTCAGCATTGAAGGCTGACGAGAGGGCACCAGCTGATTCTTTTGGAGGTCGAAGGGGTTGCCTACAACGAGGCCTATCCGACCCAGGACTTCTTCGTCGTTTGTAAAGTCTACAGTAACGAATTTCACTGTTTTGTCCTTGAGAAAGTTCTTAAAATCCTGGCACTCAATGTCGGCATGGCATATGTGGTAGGCCAAGCAAATGTTATGTACGCAAACCTGGATCACGGCGAGATTCTTCCTCTCTTTGTCCTTTAGATCCTTCTCTCATCCCAGGACTGTGGTGTACTCAACATCTAGCCCAGTGACCCACTCATCATCTGAGTTTTCGAACATGCATCTGAAGCGAGAAAGGCATCCTTTCACCGTCGCGGAAGAACGGGTGTAGATGGCGTCGAACTCATCGCCGGTGATGGTTCTAACCTTGTAGTCACCGCCGATCGTGGAGATTTGGGACGCCATGGATTTGGGAGGAGGGTTAGGATTAATGGAACTGCCGTAATGTGAATGGACGGGACGACTAGGAGCGAACTGTCGTAGTATTGAAGGACGTGCGGGGACGAGTAGGAGCGAACTACCAGCGTGCGAACGGCGGGGTAGTGGCTTTCCATTCTCCCATGATACGGGCTTCCGAGAGCCCTTGGATCTGAGATCAAACGGTTGCATGGCGTGATTCTAGACCTATGGGTGAATATCCTATCCTGGAGGGTTATTCTGCAAATTTTTAGCAACTTAGCATGCGACCGTTTGATCTCAGATCCAAGGGCTGCTAGCAGCCCGTATCATGGTCGCGCCTACAACGACCGCCGCGTCGCTCGTGCGGTCGCGCCCTTGGAGATTTAACACGGTGTGTTAGGCTATCTGATGTTGGCATGTCATACATAGTCATCACTTAGTCTCTCATACTACAACAAGGTTGGCTATAAGTGTATTTTTTTACTCCTCTCTATCTCTTTCTTCGTACTCAAGGAAGAAATGGTGCTAAGCGCGTGTATTTATTGCATTTGCCAAGGAGTGACCTCTTCCAATGAAATGGTGTTGCTAAGTTTGCTTCATTTAATTAGCTATAGACTCAAAATTGTCTTTTCACCTAGGCACACGCGCTTAGCACCATTTCTTCCTTGGGTCACCAAACTAGTCTCTCTCTTCTTGATTAACTTGCCACATCATACTTTACGCCTATGTGGCAAGCTTAAGCACCTGTAGGAGCAAGTAAAAGTAAGTACAATAATGTGCTTTACATGGCATTTTTGCATATGTGGAGGAAAGAGAGGCAAGGAAAAAGTGGAGAAGTGGGCTCTCATGCAAGAGCCAGCCTCTACTACATGGTGGAGCATTGAGAGAGGCACCTGTATGGAGGTGGTCAGGAATCTGGGAGACTCACGCCGGTCGTAGCGCCGCAGTTGAAATGATAATGGCAAGTCAAATCACGGGGCCCCACCTGTCCAGGAGTAACTCGCTGTCAAATCACACAGCCCTACGTTTGCAGCAGCCTACTCCCTCGTCTTCTCGCATCTCTGTTGAACCGACTAGGCGGAACTGCCCCGCCGCCTACCGCGTAGGAAAAGCCCCACCCTCGACTTTTAAATACAACTACATCCGCTTAAGAATCCAATGATATACTCTTTGTGACATAGTAACTCATATTTAGTTAGTCAAATGGATGACCTAGAACTACGTGCAGGCCCTATAAACCGAGACACCTAAAAAAACCGAGACGGTGAGGGTAGTTCAGCACGTATCTTTTTAGATCAATATAGTCGGGATTCACCAAGGAGCAAAACCAAGTGGTAGGCTGCTCCTGTCGTGTTGGCGTAGCAACTCAAGCAGGGTCAGTCCGCACACGAAATGACGACACACTTAGCAGGACCCCTTTGGCCGACATGTGGCTCATCCACCATCTTGTTCCACGTGCGATGCACCAAATTACAGTTCGGAGCAGCGGTTGGAATTGGAGGCACCCCGGTCATAGCGCCGCAGTAGTAGAAAATGAGCGACGAGGGGTCAAATCACAAAGCCCCACCTTTCCCGCATTAAGCTGGACGGACGAACCAACCATCATTTCACTCTAGGGCGCAAGAGCATAACGAAAAGAGAAAACAATGATGCGTGCAGCAGCTACCTAGGGCACCCTAGGGTAGGGGTCTCCACTACAGATCCTTTTTTTTGAAGGCGCCTCCACTAAAAATCGGCTTCTCCCTCGTCCTCTTGAAGAAAACCGATGATGAGTGCGGCGGTAGGGTTTGTAGGAGTACTACGGCGTGCGGGGCCACATCGTAGTAAATGGGTTCGAGCCGACACCTTAAATATGTGTGGGCCGCTTGGTTTTACGGGAACGAGATAGCATTTTGGGTTCGGGGACCAGTGGAGATATAGTACGTACAAAAAATTGTGGACGTAGGTTCGACCGAAAGGCAATGATGCATGGGCCCTGCATTTTGATATACCCGGGGCCGCGTGAAATTTTCTACTCTACTCAAAACTAGTAAGGTACACATGTATTGAACGCATGAGATTTCGAAACCAAATTATGAATAAATACACACTATAGCATGTAAAGCTTTGAGTCATATATGCATGATGTAGATGTTCATTTAGTTCTTATAGTTCATCTCATTCAAAATCAATAAGTTGTATAAAAATGTTAAGATTCATGGGGTTGTGCATTGTACTCCCTCCGTTCCAAAATAGATGACCCAACTTTGCACTAACTTTGTACAAAGTTAGTGCAAAGTTGGGTCATCTAAGTTAGTGCAAAGTTGGGTCATCTATTTTGGAACGGAGGGAGTAAACCATAAAGTAAAAAACAAATAATGGCAATTCATTTAGAAAAAATAATCAATTATGATACAGAAGATTCTAGAACAAAGGAGAAGTACTTGTGTTTTGAGGTTTGTGCATTATGCTTAAGTTCAAGCATGGAGTCTTCTAAATTGTACATGTGGCAGATCTGGTGGAATGTTGATGATATCCAACGGCCAGTAGTGCTCGGATTTGCCTATCTCTGCACTATCGGGTTAGCTTCATCCAGCGACCATCTTTCAAAGTTATTGGCACACTATATAGTTCTTGTGCCATAGTTGCATGTTTTGGAAAAAAGCTACTAGTGGGTTGTACTATCTATTTAGGAATAGAAGATGTATACATGGAAGTTGTAGGGAAAGAGATGACATGGAGCATCTCAATTCCTATAAGTAGGGATTGGAAAAGAGATGTCATTTGGTTCACATCATAGGAACTTTTCTATTGAATCTAGAGATGACATGTTTCTCAATTCCTATGAGGAGGGATTAGAAAAGAGATGTAATTTGGTTCATATCATAGGAACTTTTCTATTGAATATACACTAATGTTTATTTTCCTTTGAAATTAAGGGAGTATAGGAATTCATTCATATGAACCAAGTGGCTCTAAAGCTATAGAAATGATATCATGTTTATTTCCTTTGAAATGTGGAGTATATGAATCTATTCCTATGAACCAATTGGATCTAAAGGAAAAAAATCCTATAAAAATCATATCATATAGAGTTCCTATGATATTCCTCGACACTAAAGGATGCTTGAAATTGTTGCGGGTGATACAATGGTCTTTCTTTGTAGACTTCTCACCCAACTTTATAGTTACCTCTCGAAGATGAATGAAATGATATATACATGGTATTCTACATGTGCAATTTGGTACACGAAAACTCGGTAAAAGTTTGCGAGGTTCGAATTTTCAATAAAGCTATATGCACTGTATTTCGGAACGGAGGGAGCATACGGCAGTTGCTAACACTCACGTGGAAGATTTGTGTGTAGGAGGAGTGGCTGTTCTGTTAAATGACATGGCAAAACTGACACTGTCGGATGCCGATCTAACGGTCCTTACGGCGTTTGTCGGTGTCAAAACCGGCAGATCTCGGGTAGGGGGTCCCGAACTGTGCGTCTAGGCCAGATGGTAACAGGAGGCAAGGGACACGAAGTTTTACCCAGGTTCGGCCCCTCTCGATGGAGGTAGAACCCTACGTCCTGCTTGATTAATATTGATGATATGGGTAGTACAAGAGTAGATCTACCACGAGAACGGAGAGGCTAAACCCTAGAAGCTAGCCTATGGTATGATTGTTGTTGTGTATGTTGTCCTACGGACTAAAACCCTCCAGTTTATATAGACACCGGAGAGGGTTAGGGTTACACAAAGTCGGTCACAATGGTAGGAGATCTGCATATCCGTATCGCCAAGCTTTCCTTCCACGCCAAGGAAAGTCCCTTCCGGACACGGGACGAAGTCTTCAATCTTGTATCTTCATAGTCCAGGAGTCCGGCTGAAGGTATAGTCCGGCCATCCGGACACCCCCTAATCCAGGACTCCCTCAGCGTTCATCAGGAAAAGGCTTGTGGCGAACATTTGTCGGATAATGATTTACGGACACATGCATTGCATTGATACGTGGCCCCCTCGCTCTCACGCACACGCACCCTCACGAGTCACGACTCTCCCGAGTCCTCTCGCAGACTCGCACGTCGCACCCACCGTCTATCTGCAGGTAGACGTCACGCACATATGTGCTCTTCACACCCTACCCTCAGAACTTCTAAAAAACAAAAGACGGCGCGCACATTTTATTTTAGCTCACACGTCACACACTTGTACTATTACTCTTGCGGCGAACGTTCTTTGGGCATAGTATATTGTACTCTCACGAAGAGAAGCGGTGCACGCACGCACTAGTTCTCTCACACCCACTCGCGGGTACACGTAGGAGCGCATTTTTTTGAAGCTGGTACAACAAAATCACTCCACTATATATAAAAGAAGGAGCCTTAGCGCTTGCTTTACTAGGGTTCCTCTCGTTCACTCTCTCATGCTCTCCAGATCTAAGCAACACATAGGTGGCCACACTCTCTCTCAGCTCACGGCTGGTCACAAATCTGGCCGGACAACCTCGACCGGGGCAGGGGTGTAGGTGCATCGTTCACGCTGTCGTCGGCGACGAGGGAGGAGACCAACGGCTGCCCGCGCGTCCCGATCGGCGGCCGTGCCGTTCTCTCCGAGAGAGCGCCAGCTCGGGAGGGCCTCCGACCCCTTCTTCCTCCCTGCGGTATTGTGGCCAAGATGCGGCCTCCCAACGCCGTCTTTGGGACATGCCGACGACCCTCAGGTATATATTCCTTCGAAACCTACCTTGCTCTACTGCCCCAGCTCCCTTCGTGTGGATCCTTTTCTACTTCCGCCCGCTGTTCCAAAGCCACCTAGACTTCTACTAAGGCACGTGCTTTGCACGTATGTTCTGTATGATAGATACTCATATACCTTCTTTTTAGAGAGAGAAATGGGTACTCGTATCTTGAGTAGATATCATAGTGTGTTTGTTTGCATGATCTAAGGACTATTCTGAAATAAGAAGCAAATCACTTGCACAAATCAAACTGAGTTCCAAGTAAGAATTTGATTACAAGATAAAAGTTGTAGTTTTATTATATGATGTTTCCTGGGTTCCACTGATGTATAGTTCCAGAGTTGTTTGACGGTTTACATGCATGTTTATGGACTATTTTGTGCAACTAAATAAGTCATTTAGGTCTGACAGACACTCATGTCCTGTATTAGCTTGAGGTATAGCTTATGTATGACTGAAATAAAATATTACACTTTTTTGCGAATAATAAAAATATTGCATTTCTCAATGAAGCAGAATAAAACTTTAGCTAGCATCAGCCATGCAATGTTATGTTATGTGAACAGTGTAAACTTTGCAGTATAACGGCATCTAAAAAATCCATTTTTACAGTAATCTAAAAAAATAAGTTAGTAGTAGAGTGTTTATTTCCCAGGTGACAACGGGGAACCAAAATGTGCTAGCTATTTGCCAACTTGTCGTACTTGCATGTGAGGAGGTGGCAGCAGTTTCTAGACATTTCTCAACTTTAGGTGCAATCCAGATTCAACGGGGACTTCTTTATTTGTTTACTTGGAGAGCAGAGTCGGCCATGTGCACAAGGAGCGGGAGCGAATCCGACAGCTCTTAGCCATCAGATCATGTCATCCTTTGTTTGATGGACGGCAGTGATATGCATGAGAGGGGAAATGAACAGTGGATTTTGAGCCAATGCTTGTTTGGGCGGGAGAACCGAAGATGGAGTGGTAAATCCAATTTCAAAGCTGCCGCATTATAGTAGTAGTAGATTAGAAGTAAAGCTATTTCATATAGTCGACTCAAAGCGTTGGTTCAAACAGGAAAGAAAGTGGGAAGCTGTAGCATGAATCTAGGACTTGGTTCTAAGAGGAAACGGGGGAAAGTAGTAATATCTGTCACTGTTTAAATAACCGTATTTCTTATTTGTGCAAACAGGGATGTCTGTCTCCATATCGTTCCGGGATGTCTGTCTCCGTATCGTTTCTATCCGCGCAATCAAAAGCACACACCTCAATTTTAGTACAACTCCGCAAAATGAGATGGCTATCCCTCGCTGCCGTCGTCTAACCTTCCATCTTCAAGGTATCCCTACATTGGTAGTAACTAAGGTAGAATGACCAACGCAATCTAAAAGAAGCTGATTCGTACGTTTTACTTCCTGATTGCAGTGCAGGGATGAGCAAAAACAACTGCATCCTAGTCCGGAATGCACTTTCTACCAGTTCATCCATGGACCAAGGACTAGCTGGCACGGCTGCACGGCAGTTTTTTGGACAGGTGCGCGGACAAGAGGCATTGTGGTCTGCTTATTTCTGCAAATAGCGGTGCTTAAATTTAGTGGGATGCACAAGCATTTCAGCTGGTCAGTACACTGCATGGTTCAGTTCAGCATTCTAGCTGAGACCACAATTATAATTGGTTATTCTGGAATGACAGAACCTAACCCTGAATGGTGGCAACAAGAAAAAATCATAGTGAACTCCAGGAAATTTAAGCCTGCCGGGAGGCCCTTTGCTCAGAGAGAAGCCTTGCTTGTTTTTTCCTGATTTGTAAACCTTCTCACAACTTTGTCTTTTGCTATGAACTAATATATGTTTGTTATGTTCTATGAATCATTGAGATGTATAAAATTGCTTAACTTATGCTTTTCAAGTTTTTTATGAAGACGAGTTTAATGTGAGTGTTCCACATGAGCGCTGGACTAGCGTGTGAACGTTTGGAATTTATTACATTATGGCCTCAATTAACTGCATGAACCACTGTAACAAGATACATAGTTGCTTATATGTCAGACAGCAGATTGTTGATTGTTAGCTGGTCGATAGCCTAGTGTTGAAGCGAGCTGAGCCAATGTGCCTTGTTTTGCACAACTGCTTACAAGTGGGGTAGCACCAACAATGTTTACAAGTACTTATGTATACGTCAGCGCACGATTCTCAAACGAGTGCTCTATTTCATCAAAACACACACTGCTCATATGATAAACCGTGACAACTTATGTCTTACCATGCCATATTCATGAAAAAACTAGTGAGGACGCATTTGTTTCGGCAACAATTACGATGGTTCTCACATGATTCACGGGCACACAAAAGTAGCAGCAGTTCCCATAGACGGATTCAAACAGAGTACTAGCCCCAGAGGGGTCGATAACAGGCAAGGTTCGGATAATATGACACAATCCAAACTACTATTAAACACTACCTGGGTCAACTATTTCATGCCTCGATCTAATTTGGGCTGGACATAAGACGGACCTTGCCATGAACATCATCGAGGACGTCCCGCAGCAGCTCAATCTTGTGAACCTTCATGAAGACAACCTTGTGGCCTTGCCACTGATAAACTTGTTTGTGGAGGCATGCCATGTCATCTTCCTGCGTAAGCTTGACAAGAATAGTATTCCTCACAAACGAAGGAGTAGCTTTGAACTTCTTGTGCTTCAGTACACCCTAGACAACATGCCTGACAACAGTGAGGCTGGAATACAACTCTTCATTGGTATAACCGCAAATGGCTTCCAGGATCCAACAGCCTAAGAACTCTGTTTTCCCAGTGCGTATATTCAGGTCGTCCGCCTCATAGCGAGTGACATGTACAACCACACAATCCTTGTCTGCATCAGGGCTCTAATTGAAACAGAAACAAATTCTGAATTACTTTTTAGTATAAGAAACACAAGTTATTTAAACCACTACGTATAGCATGGCATCGAAGCTAATAAAATTTTGCATTATTAATCACCACATACTTCCTTTTCTAAAAAAATCACCACATACTTAGATGAAAAACCACAATCGAGATCGGTAAAGAAGGAAATCACCTTGGGCAGCTCAGCAGGGGGGGACACATCCTCGAAGGGGGAAAACTGCTCCTGCAGTGCCACGGGGGTTGTAACCTCAAACGGGGCGTTGACCATCTCAGTATCTGGGGTCGCCTCGGTGGTTGCCTCCATCTTCTTGGAGCTCTCTGTCTCGTGGGGATCAGCCTCCCGCGTCTGCTCCAATATCGGCAGATCTTTGCCTGGTTCTCCTTGGTCCATCATGAAATTGACGAATACTAGGAGTCCACTGAAAGGAAAACACAATCGCAATGACAATGAAACAAAAAAGAGAGTGAGGATCGGTTACTGCTTTGCAAAAGTTCTTTTTTTTCTCTAAACAAAAATATACCAACATCACGGATCTGCTTACCTTACCTTCATTCGGAGAGAAGAACAGTGGCAGATGCAAGTGTTGCCTTTCTTGAAAACGGTGAGGGAGAAGGGGATTCAGCGAAGAGTGAAATGATGGTTGCTTCGTCCGTCAAACTTAGACTGCGGGGAGGTGGGATTTTGTGATACGACGGCTCGTTACTGCCGTGCTACGACCAGGGTGACTCTCCTCCTGCATACTGCCTTCTAATTTTGTGGATGGCATTTGGGCCCGCGCGCTGTATGGCCCGCATGTCGGCAAACAAAAGTATAACGACATTCGGTAGAGGGAGACGTTTCAATGACCTAGGAGGAGCCAGAAGCGGTAGAGTGTCTCCACTGTACTAGTAGTAATTGTTTTTCTGGGTAGCTGTAGAGTGTCTCCACTGTACTAGTAGTAATTGTTTCTCGGGTCCCAAGACAAAACAGCCCATCCACACTAGTAAATAGTAAAATCAATTCAAAAGCCCATATATTTATTGAATGAGAGGCGCTACCCACACCCAGCACACCCCCCCAAATAAAACCTGGGTGCTCTTCTTCCTCCTCGCTCCCACCCACCTCACGTCAGCTCGCTCCACTCGTACCCCCAAATTCCTCACCTCACTCCTCCAGAAAACCCCAGCTCCCCTTCTTCCTCACTCCTACAGAAAACCCCCAGCTCCCCTTCTTCTTCGCTCGCACTACAACTAGGCTCGTCATTCATTACTCTGCTCAAATCCGTGAGCGCGACGTGACGCCCTCGAGGAAAATGGAGTCGGCTGACCCCAACGCCAAGAAGATGAGGCTCCTGCCAGCGGCGACGCCTGTTGTAGATCCCGCACTCGGCAGCGCGGGGAGAAGCGGCGACCCTGCCCCCACTGGATCCTAGGAACTCGTAGAATCTCGGGTGGACTGCATCAGCGATCTCCCGGACGCCATCCTTGGGGAGATCATCTCGCTTCTCCCCACCAAGGATTGCTGCCGCACCCAAGTCCTCTCAATTCGGTGGTGCCCTCTATGGCGCGTCGTTCCCCTTAATCTCAATTGTCGTCAGCTATCTCTCTTCAATGATTTTGAAATCCCCGGAGCCATCATCTCCTCCCACCAGGGCTCCGTTCAAAGCCTCTGCATCCCGTCATGCTACCTGAGCAAGCATACCATTCCCTGCACGGTGGACGCCTGACTGGAATCCCCTGAATTCATAGAACTACAGCTGCTTGAGTTCTACTATTCCCCAGGAAATCACATACCACATATCGAACGCCATGAACTTGTGCCCTCAGCATCGATGTCCATCTCGGGGTTTTCATCCTCTCCCCACACTGCCACCCTTGCGCAGTGCTACCTACCAGACAATCTGGTACTAAACCTTCGACTCCCATTTCTCAAGAAACTTTCACCTATGCAGGTTCGTATATCGGAGGCCTCATTGCACAGCATCATCCACTCCAGTTGCCCTGCGCTGGAGTGCTTGGTGCTTGTTTTCATAGTTAGAATCGGTTGTCTCCAAATAAAGTCGCCTAACCTTGTAAGAATTGGAATTTCTTTTGATGGAAGGCAGCTCATCATCCAAGATGCCCCTTCACTTCAAAGGTTGATCCTTGATTCTAGTTATTCACCGTTGCAAATAACCATCCTCTCTGCGCCTAAACTGGAGACCTTGGGTGTAATACATGATCTCTGTGCTCATTTCAATATGGTGTTTGGCTCCATAGTTCTTCAGGTACTTTATATTATCATCTACACTTGTAACCATAAGCTGCATTTTAAATTTCTGCGCATAATTTATATATCATCTTGGAGTACACATTTTGTACTAATATTATGTTCTATGCTCAATGAAGAGTTTCTCCATGGATGGCCAATCAATGGTGCTGGATTCTGTCAAGATCTTATATATCCAAATGAATAGTTTTGAACTAAACAAGATTATTGGTTTGCTGCAATGCTTTCCATGTCTGGAGAAGTTGTATATAAAGGTGATAATTTCACGCACATTGGAAGCCCGCATATAGTGTACTAGAATTAACCGTTCAGTTGTTGCTCTTTCGACACTCTTCTTTTAGACCTTAACTGTTTTCAATCTTCATGTCTATTTAGGCAACAGGACGGGGTAAGAAAGTTATAACCAATCGGTGGATTCGTAAGCATCGGGATTTTCTCACTTCTCATGAGATTCGATTGAAGACAATAACGCTAGACCGATATGTAGCCAACCGTGCAAACATAAGATTTGTCACATTCTTCCTGCTAAATGCGAGGTTACTATTGTCCATCAGGCTTAAGTTTATCAGCGGCATGGTTTTGACGGATGGGTATGTCGAAGAGCAAAAAAAGGAGTTTCAGGTGGGCAAAAGAGCTTCTGAACATGTTGGGCTTCTATTCACAACATATTGTGGTCATAATCCAGTAAATTTTACGACCTAGGATGTTCATTCTATGGACCTGACCGATCCATTTGATTGTGACTGCCGAAAACAGTGCTGGAGTTAGATGTTGTTGCCCTTTTCAATCTGGTTTTTTTGTAAACCTGATGAACAATTAACCCTCGTGCTTTTGTACAGTTTGTAAGCTGGAGTTAGATGTTCCTGCCCTTTTCAACTCGGTTGTGACTGTCATATTTTCTTTGAAACAAGGCAAATGGCTTGCCATTCGTTTAATTTAGAGTGAAATATTGTAACAAATCCAAACCAAGGGAAATAACATCACTCTCGCCGGCTGCTTGAGCTCACTGTGCATTACAGAAGCCAAGTGATTAGCCCCCACCAGCACCCACAAACTTATTTGAAATTAGCACATCAAATGGGCTGTAAATTTTCATAGGAAAGGCTGCATGACCATGACAGATTTGGATTCTGACATTTGGGACCCGCGAGGAAATAGCCTACCCAAGGTGGTGTTGACTTACTAGCCAGTCAACAAACGATTCGGCCTACCAGCCGTTGGATTGACATCCAACATCTGTCGTGTATCTTCTATCTCTTGTCTTCTTCCTCCAATCGCCCAAACTAAACCACCCCGTCGGCTCCGCCTGCTCCCACCTCCCATGGCTGGTTGCGCCTCCGCCGCCCTACCGTACGTACCCTCCAACGTTGGCCAGTCCCTCCCTCTATTCCCCCACACATCTTGTTATTCTCCGGCGACGTCAGCCCCAACACGCACCAGCGCCCGAACCAGTCAACCCTCGTACTCCCCTCCGCCTGCGACTGGACCGGCGCATCTTCAACGGCTCCTGTTCATGACGTCCGAGGCCTTGCCGTCGTCCTCCGCCTTGAGGCCTTGATTCGCTCGCCGTGCGCGGTGCGCCGCCCTCTTGCGTTGTCAACGTCGTCAACAACCGAGAGGAACAAGGAGATGATTGTATGTGGAGATGATGACAGTAGGGACCCACCAGCGTTATGGCAGTACGCAAGCAAGTGCCTCTATAGTGCAAGCCCAAAAATATGGTTCCTCCTAATGGTTGGACATATGGGGCTCACACCATTGTCAACGTAGTAAATAAACGAGAGAATTACACTACGAGCGGCTGACACCATGGACCCAGCAAGTCACGCAGTTTTTTTTGAGGAATAAGCAGTTGTTATTTATGCTAGTTTTAGCGACAGATCAGGGTAACAACGGGGTTGTGCGGGGGCTGTGGCCCGTCTAGCCAGGGTTTTATTTATGTTTACCACATCATGAGCCCAGTTGTGTTTTTTTCTTGCTGAAAATGGCTAGCCTAGTTCTATTTTTTAAAAGAAATACCCAAACAATGCCTACTTGCTTTATCGGCCCTGCTGGGCTGCAAATCTTTCAAGACGAGGAGAGTTTCATTCGGTTTGCCCAGAAATGGGTTGTACATTTTTTAAACACATCAAACCGGGAATTAGTTTCAATTTTTTTCATTACAAGATCTTAAATTCCATTGATTTTTATGCGTGGAAAATTATTTGGATTTTATATTTATATAAATTATTTTTCAAAATAGTTTGAATGTGAATCGATATTTCTGGATTAAAAACAGTTGACCGCACCGAAATATGCAAAATTTCGTATACTTTTTAACCGTGGCCACAATATGGGTTGTGATGCTAACAAAAAGAAGATGGGCTCCAAAAAAATTCTTAAGAATTAGCAAATGGGTTGTACATTATTAGAAATAATGGCAGATGGGCTACATGATGTTTTCCACAGATTTGAGGCTAACTTGTGTGCCTACTATAGGTTGACGCGTATGCTTTCATAAAAAAAGGTTGACGCACACGCAACGCCCTGTCAACTTAGTCAACACACGAGAGCAGTGACTGTTGGATGTTCATCCAACGGCTGCCGTGCTTCTTCAATCTCTGCTCTTCATGCTCAAGCCGCTCAAACAAGCGCTGGCAGGACTGCCTGCTCCCTCCTCCCGTGGCCGGCCATGCTATCGTGCAGGCCTCATGGCCCCATCGTACTCCCATCGCTGGCCTAGCCATCCCTCTACTCACCCACACATGATGTTATTCTCCGGCGACGGCAGACGAACCAGTAAAATCTCGTACTCCTCCGCATGGGAAACAACTACCGAGTATTCCCTGGCTCCGTGTCGTTCCCTTCCTAGGCCTCGCCATCGTCCACCGCCCTGGTGCTCTCGGCGCGTCCTGGTCAACGTGGTCAATGAACGACATCCATCGGAAGTGGACTGTATGTGGAGAGGCTGACAGCTGGGTCCACGGCCGCACGCAAGGAAATGCCTCCTTATTACGCGCAAAATAATTATTCCTCCACCTGATAGCTAGGATCCACGGGAAGGGCCTCTGTATTACGCGAAAAAACGTTCCCCCCGCTGACAGGTCGGACCCACCAGCTATATCTTCGCACGCAAGGAAGTGCCTCCTTATTACGCCCAAAAAAATGAATACCCCCTGCTAGCTGGGACCCACCATATTGTTGGGCTGACTTGTGGGCCTACTAAGTTGACAGGGACGGAGAGCTTTGTCAACTTAGTCAATACTCCAGTGACCGTATGATGTCCATCCAACGGCCATAGTGCTTCTTCAACCTCTGGTCTTCTTGCTCCAGCCGCCCAAAGCAGCGCCAGTCGTGCCGCCTGCTCCTGCCTCCCGTGGCCGGCTGTGCTACACGGAGGCCTCACCGCCCCCATACTACTCCCACCACTGGCCAGGCCATCCCTCCACTCACCCACACCCCCTGTTATTCTGCGGCGACGGCAGCCGAACCAGTGAACGCTCATACTCCTCTCCGCGTGGGCATCCACTGCCGCGTCTTGCACGGCTCCGCGTCGTCCCCTTCCTAGGCCTCGCCGTCGTCCACCGCCGTGGTGCTCTTGGCTCGGCGTGGTCAATGTGGTCAACGACCGACTTCCATCGGAAGAGTACTCTACGTGGAGAGGCTGACAGCTGGGTCCATGGCAGCCGCAAGGAAGTGCCTCCTTATTACGCGGAAAATAATTATTCCTCCACCTGACAGCGGGGACCCACCGGATGGGCCACCAGTATTTTGCGAAAAAAATCATTTCCCCCTAACTACTGGGACCCACCAGACGGGCCACCGTATTTCGCGAAAAAAACATTCCCCCCGCTGTCAGCTCGGACCCACCGGAAGTGCCTCCTTATTACGCACAAAAAAATGAATACTCCCCCGGCTAGCTGGGACCCACCTTGCCAGGAGGCTGACTTGTGGGCCTACTAAGTTGACGGGGACGAAGGACTTTGTCAACTTAGTCAATATGAACGATTCTAGCTCCAGTGATCGTACGATGTCCATCCAACGGCCGTAGTGCTTCTTCAACCTCTGGTCTTCTTGCTCCAGCCGCCCAAAGCAGCGCCGGTCGTGCCGCATGCTCCTGCCTCCCATGGCCGGCTGTGCTGCCGCAGAGGCCTCACCGCCCCCTACTATTCCCACCGCTGGCCAGGCCCTGCGGCGACGGCAGCCTCACACCACAGCCGAACCAGTGAACCCTCGTAGTCCTCTCCGCGTGGGCTTCCACTGCCACGTCGTCCCCTTCCTAGGCCTCGTCGTCGTCCACCGCCGTGGTGCTCTCCGCGCGGCGTGCTCAATGTGGTCAAGGAACGACTTCCATCGGAAGAGTACTGCACGTGGAGAGGCTGACAGCAGGGTCCACAGCCACAGCCCAGTTTTTTTGTGATTTGCCAAGTAAGTCGCTTTGTCAGGCCTGTTGGGCTGCAAATCTTTCAAGACAAGGAGAGCTTTCATTCAGCTGGCCGAGAAAATGGCCCATCAGTAATGAGAAATGGGTTGTGCATTTTTAAAACACATCAAACCAGCAATTTGTTTCAAATATCTTTTTTTTCATTTCAAGATTTTAAATTACATTAATTTTTATGCATGGAGAATTTTTTGGATTTTATATTGATATACATTTATTTTTAAAATCAGTTTGAATGTGAGTCGAAATTTTGGAATTAAAAACAGTTAGGACCGCACCGAAATATGCAAAATTTCGTATAATTTTTTAACCGTTGCCACAATATGGGCTGTAATGCTAACAAAAAGAATATGAGCTCCAAAAATCCTTAAGAATTAGCAAATGGGCTGTAAATTATTAGAAATAATGGCAGATGGGCTGTATGCTGTTTTCCACAGATTTGAGGCTTTCCTAAAAAAAGGTTGATGCACAAGCACTGACTGTTGGATGTCCATCCAACGGCCGTCGTGCTTCTTCAATCTCTGCTCTTCCTGCTCCAGCCGCTCAAACAAGCACCGGCGGGACTGCCTTCTCCCTCCTCCTCGCGGCCGGCTGTGCTGCCGCGCAGGCCTCACCGCCCGACCGTACTCCTATCGCTGGCCTAGCCATCCCTCTACTCACCCACACTTGTTGTTATTCTCCGGCGACGGCAGACGAACCAGTAAACCCTCATAAAGTCGTACTCCCCTCCGCGTGGGAAACAACTGCCGAGTCTTCCCTGCCTTCGTGTCGTCCCCTTCCTAGGCCTCGCCGTCGTCCACCGCCCTGGTGCTCTCGGCGTGGCGTGGTCAACGTGGTCAAGGAACGACTTCCATCGGACATGGACTGTACGTGGAGAGGCTGACAGCTGGGTCCATGGCCGCAGCAAGGAAGTGCCTCCTTATTACACGGAAAATAATGATTCCTCCACCTGACAGCTGGGACCCACCGGACGGGCCACTGTATTTCGCGGAAAAAACGTTTCCCCCTGACTGCTAGGACCCACCAGCTACATCTTCGCACGCAAGGAAGTGCGTCCGGGCAAAAAAACGATTCGCCCCCTGACTGCTGGGACCCATCAGCTACATCTTCGCAGGCAAGGAAATGTCTGACAGTCGGGACCCACCTGGTCGAAGCGTACGTAGTGTTGTCATTCTGGTCGCGAACATCTACGTACATACTGGTCAATGTAGAGGCGCGCACGTGTCATAGTAGAGGCGCGCACGTAGCATGTACACGTACGTACAACGGCCAGGGTGCAAGAAAGAACATACGGCCACGTATGTGTACATACGGGCGGGGTCTCGAACGCCTACTCATGCATACATATGGCCAGGGCTCGTGTACATGGCTGGGTCGGAACGGAGAAACAACGTCGTCGTCGTGTTCATGGGGAGGCAACGGAATGCGTCGTGTTCATGGGAGGCAACGGAACGCGTGGGAGCCAACCGGCTGGGTCGGAACGGAATGCGTGGTCGTGTTCATTGGGAGGGCTTGGACGGAAGAGGCGATGGAAACGAGGCCTGGCATACCGCACAACGGAGGAAACTGACCTCCTACGTTTGGAACGAGGTCCTGTTGATCGGGAAGGGTCTGGCGTACCACAAAACGGAGGAAACAGACCTCCTACAGTCGAAACGGGGGTCCTGTTCATTGGGAGGGGTGTGGCGTACCGCAAAACGGATGAAACGGACCTCCTACGGTCGAAACGGGGGTCCTGTTCATCGGGAGGGGTGTGGCGTACCGCAAAACGGAGGAAACGGACTTGTGTTGGAGCGCTACGGTCGAAACAGGGGTCCTGTTCATCGGGAGGGGTGTGGCGTACCGCAAAACGGGACTCCACGGGATACTGTTCATCTCCACCGTCGACCCCCTCCAGCCTCCACGAGCTACTGTTCATCCACCGTCGACGTCCTCCAGCCTCCACCTGCGACTGTTCATCCACGGGCTCCTGTTCATCCAGCCTCCACCGCGCGCTACTCCACCGGCTACTGTTCAACCAGCCCTCTCCACGGGCTCCTGTTCAACCACCCCTCCACGGGCTACTGTTCATCCTGCCCTCCATCGTCTACTATTCATCCTGCCCTCCACGGGGTGGTCCTGTTCATCCAGCCCTCCACGGGGTCCTGTTCATCCAACCCCAACCGGCTCGATCGATCGGGTTCCTGTTCATCCAGAGGCAACACCACGAGGTCCTGTTCATCCACCCCCACCGGGAACTGTTCATCCAACCCCCCCCCCCACAACGCTCACTGTTCATCCAGAGGCAGCATCGATCGGGTTTAGTTAACAGCCATCGATCGATCGCTCGAGTTTAGTAACGCGTAGCCTGCAGTGCAATCGCTCGGGTTCAGTTAGAGCCCAACGCCTCGCTCGGGTTCAGTTAGAGCCAACGCCTCGCACACACGCGCGTACGTGTACGAGAGAAATGCGCATCGCTCGGCCCCCGACCTCCCACCGTAACCGGAACTCCCCAAAAGTTTCCTCGCCCTCGCTTCTACCATGGTTTTTTCCGTCATGGACGGCCCAAAGAATGTCAAGCAACTGCCCAGGAAGAAAAGCCCATTTTCTGTCATGATTTTTTGTCATAGAAGTATGAGCCCACCACATCTATGGTGATACCGGGTTTTGTCACAATTATCGTCATAGAAGTGTCATATGTATGACAGAAAAAAAATTGTTCGGCCCAAAATGTCATGGATGTGTCTTTTTTTTGTAGTGCATGGAACAATCAAAAATTATACATACGTTGGAGACGTATCACTCCCTCACCGCCTGTGAAATACCTCGATTCAACTGTACACTAATCATACACGCAAACGTGTACGATCAAGATCAGGGACTCACGGGAAGATATCACAACACAACTCAACAAATAAAATAAGTCATACAAGCATCATATTACAAGCCAGGGGCCTCGAAGGCTCGAATACAAGAGCTCGATCATAGATGAGTCAGCGGAAGCAACAATATCTGAGTACAGACATAAGTTAAACAAGTTTGCCTTAAGAAGGCTAGCACAAACTGAGATACAGATCGAAAGAGGCGCATGCCTCCTGCCTGGGATCCTCCTAAGTTACTCCTGGTTGCCGTCAGCGGGCTGCACGTAGTAGTAGGCACCTCCCGAGTAGTAGTAGTCGTCGTCGACAGTGGCGTCTGGCTCCTGGACTCCAACGTATGGTTGCAGCAACCGGGTAAAGGAAGGGGGAAAAGGGGGAGTAAAGCAACCGTGAGTACTCATCCAAAGTACTCGCAAGCAAGGAGCTACACTACAAATGTATGCATTGGTATCAAATGGCAAAAGGGGTATCATATGTGCACTGAACTGCAGAATGCCGGAATAAGAGGGGGATAGCTAGTCCTGTCGAAGACTACGCTTCTGGTAACCTCCATCTTGCAGCAGGAGAAGAGAGTAGATGGTAAGTTCACCAAGTAGCATCGCATAGCATAATCCTAACCGATGATCCTCCCCACGTCGCCCTGTGAGAGAGCGATCACCGGTTGTATCTGGCACTAGGAAGGGTGTGTTTTATTAAGTATCCGGTTCTAGTTGTCATAAGGTCAAGGTACAACTCCAAGTCGTCTTATTACCGAAGATCACGGCTATTCGAATAGATTAACTTCCCTGCAGGGGTGCACCACATAACCCAACACGCTCGATCCCGTTTGGCCGGACACACTTTCCTGGGTCATGCTTGGCCTTGGAAGATTAACACGTCACAGCCCTACCTAGGCACAACAGAGAGGTCAGCACGCCGGTCTAAATCCTATGGCACAGGGGTCTGGGCCCATCGCCCATTGCACACCTGCACGTTGCGAGGGCGGCCGGAAGCAGACCTAGCCTAGCAGGCGTTCCAGTCCAATCCGGCGTGCGCCGCTCAGTCGCTGACGTCACGAAGGCTTCGGCTGATACCACGACGTCGAGTGCCCATAAATGTCCCCGCGTAGATGGTTAGTGTGTATAGGCCAGTAGCCAGACTCAGATCAAATACCAAGATCTCGTTGAACGTGTTATCTTGAAATAACCGCGAACGCCGACCAGGGCCAGGCCCACCTCTCTCCTAGGTGGTCTCAACCTGCCCTGTCGCTTCGCCACAAAGATCCACACAGAGGGCTGTCGGGAAAGTATGTCCTTCCAGACCCTAATTCGTGAATCAACCGTGGGTACTCCTCGAGCCAACCCGACTTTAGTCATCACATGTATCATGTATAAAGTATATAGTATATACTCGTGATCACCTCCTGAGTGATCACGGCCCGATAGTATAGCATGGCAGACGGACAAGAATGTAGGGCCACTGATGATAAACTAGCATCCTATACTAAGCATTAGGATTGCAGGTAAAGGTAACAACAGTAGTAGCAAGGACAGGCTATGCATCAGGATAGGATTAACGGAAAGCAGTGACATGCTACACTACTCTAATGCAAGCAGTATAGAGAAGAGTAGGTGATATCTGGTGATCAAGGGGGGGGGGGGCTTGCCTGGTTGCTCTGGCAAGAGAGAGGGGTCGTCAACACCGTAGTCGTACTGGGTAGCAGCGGCGTCGGTCTCGATGTCTAGCGAGAGAAGAGGGGGAAGAAATAATAAATATTAAGAAAACAGATGCATAGCGATGCATGACATGAAAAGTATCGGTGCTAGGGGTGCCCTAACGCGGTACGAGGTGGTACCGGTGAAGGGGGAAAACATCCGGGAAAATATTCCTGGTGTTTCGCGTTTTCGGGCAGTTGAACCGGAGGGGGAAAGTTGCGTGTTCGCTATGCTAGGGATGCGTGCCGGACGAACGGGCTGCATATCCGGGTTTGTCTCGTCGTTCTGAAAAACTTTCATGTACAAAGTTTTTCCATCCGAGCTACGGTTTATTTTATATTGATTTTAAAAGATTTAAATCATTTTTAGGATTTATTTAATTATTTTAATTCGAAATAATGTGAATTGCTAGGTGCACCCAGCTCTGGGTACACATAAGTGTACCAGAGGGGCTGACATGTGGGTCCAAGGGGTCCCTGTTGACCAGTCAACTTTGACTGGTCAACAGGGGGTGGGGCCCCCTTGTCATACACTGTTTTACTAACCTAACAGATTAAAAAGACTAATTAGGTTATTAGGTTAACTAACACAGGTTAATTAAGTTAATTAGCTAACTAAACATGATTAATTAAGTTAATTATTTAGTTAATTAATTAACTATTTTTATTTATTTATTTATTTTTATTACTTTTTTTCGTCCTGGGCGTGGGCCCCGTTCGTCATAGGCCCAGGGGGAGGTTGCGGGCGCCGGGCGAAATGGGCACCGGGCCCCGCGGGTGTGGCCCGAACGGACCCACGCCCGGGGGCGCGCGTACCCGGTCGGGAGCCGGAGCAGAGGAGGCCGGAGGCCACACCGCCGCCCAGGCGGTCAGAGTGGTGCAGTGAAATGGCGGCGAGGACGAGCGGTGGAGGCGGCGATGGCGCCTGGAGATGGCGCCGCAGTGGAGGGGCACGCCAGCGAGGCGGCGATAGGCAGCGGTGGGGCGCGGCGCCGGCGAAACATATGCAGGCGGCGCGAGCGGCGGCGAATAGGGGCCACGGGCGGGGCCGACGAGGTGCCTGCAGGGGGCGGTGGCGAGCGCGTTCGGCTGCGGTGGCGGGGCGATGCGGCGGCAGGCACGGCGAGGTCGCGGGAAGCAGCGGCAGTGGCGCAGTAGGGCGCACGCGGGGAAGGGCGCGGCCCAAGCGAGCGCGGCGAGGGGGGGACACGGGCGCGGACCGCCACCGGTGAACGAGCTGCAGTGGGCAGCACGACAACAGGCGGCCGAGGAAGACGGGCACGGCGGCGCGGACGCGAGGCGTCCTGGTCAGGAGAGAAGAGGGGAGGCGGAGGCCGATGGCCTCACCAGCGTTGCAGGGGCACGGGTCGGCGAGGCTCGATGGAGCTCGTCGAGGAGGAGGATGGGGACGCGCGGCGATGGATGACAGCTCCGGGCAGCGAGGCGGTCGAGGACGACGCGGTGAAGTGGTGGGGCGGCGTGCGTCGACGACGGGTGGCCGAGGCGGAGGCGGCAAGCGACAGGGTCGGGGCGGCTCTAGGCTCGAGGTCATCCGGCGAGGAGGGGGGCGGGGCGGTGACGAGCGTTGGCTCCTCTTCCCGATCCAGATCAGGATCGAGAGGCAGACGAGGGAGGAGTGTGTGATGTGGGGGGGAGTGGGGGAAGTGGGAGTGTGTGATGTGGGGGGGAGTGGGGGAAGTGGGATGGATCGAGGGTTAGGGTTCTGTTTCTCTGGGGAATAAGTGGGGAGTAGGGGTGGGCTGTTTGGGCCGGCCTGGTGGCTAGTTGGGCTGGTTGGCCCGGTGGGGGGTCCTTTCTTTTGTTTTGTTTTTTTTTTACTTTTTATATATTTTACTTTTTCTATTATAGTTTTGTATCCTATTATTTTAGTTTTAGTAAAATATATACTTAGTATGTAAATTAGTATCTCAACTTAGTCCATACTCAAAAATTCCAGTCTTCAATAAATTAGTTTGACATTTTATTAATTACAAAAGGTATTTAAATAATTGTTTTTGCTGCTGTTTTATTCATCTCATATTATTTAAACATTTTATAAAGGTGTGGTTTCTCCACCATAATTATCTATGCAATATTTGGTTCACTTCGAACATTTTAATTTTAATATTTGAAAACTTTTATTGTTTGCTTGATTTTGGATTTGAATTAGAATCGGTTTCGAACTAACGTGAGATTAGCAACAGTAATCAAAGTGACATGGCATCATTAGCAGAGAATTACTGTAGCTTAAATATCCGGGCATCACAATTCTCCTCCACTACAAGAAATCTCGTCCCGAGATTTAAGAGCGGAGGTAAGGGGGAAGGGATTTGGTTGCGAAATTCTAACGAGTCTTCTCGATCTTAGTTTCTCTTCTCGAAGAGGTCGATCCATTACGTTGATGTCTTCATTCTCTGCTTCAGGTCATTATGGCGAAGTCATCCTTTTCTTCAGGCACTCCAACGTACTTACGAATAGGTAAGGGGCAGCTCAGCTACGACAGAATGTTTATGAGGGAAACCATCTAGGGTTAACCTATGAATGAGCATAAGATTATCTCTCGAGTTGAACATATAAAATACATCAAGAGTAAGGTACGAAGGTACCATAAGAGGTTCCAAGAGGATAGATGGTTGCTCGAAGTCTGAACCAGAGTGAGACAAGGGTTCAGAGTAGTGAGAGTAAGTATTGCGTCTAACATCATAATAGAGCACTAGGAAGGTGGCTCGTGAATTAAATACGAAGCCAAGTGTAGGGAATAAACATTAGAGACAGGGTTGTACATGAGAGTCAGGTTTCGATCCTGTGGAACTGTGGGTTATGGGCCCACCATGTGGGTTAAAAGTAGGAAGGGCAGAGACATCTTGCGTGATCATGCAAGCAAGGTATGTCAGAGGGTGGCCTGTCGATTATGTCGGCAACAACGTCAGTACCAAGGGCAAGGGACGAAGAGAACCATTTTCCTGCTCGTTGAACGAGGCGGACCAATAGGCAAGGTTCTCGTTCATCGGTGGCTACCAGAATGTCATCAACAATAGTAACAGGGTCTCGCTGACAGAATTGTACACCGGGGTGTTTACATAAGCAGGAGAATATTACTGCTTAGATCATATAGATCACAAGCAACGTTAAACCAATCAATGGAAGGAAAATATGATCATCAGATTAAACAGAACAAGGAAAAGGGAAATGTGTTTAAACATCTATTTCAAGGTATATCCTTCCCAAGGACAAGCAGAGCATGATATCCATGATAGGATATAATGTAGAAAACTCTTTAGGTAGGGGAGACAAATTTCATGACATTACCCATACAGCGGTGTTTGGATAATTGAGCAGGAAATATTTAGCATTGGGCTTCAAATGTTCTTGTTGAAAATCGGAGTACCACAAACATGCTTCGAGATAGCATCGACATGGTCTTCGAGCAAAGGTTAGACTTTGGAAACACAAAGGATCCATCAGGAATAACTTGTGGAATAAGTCTTACAATTTCCTCACGGAAGAATGGATAACCTTGCTGAAAAAGGAATCTATAACAATAGGGCCTCCGGCCAGGTGTGCTAGGCACGACATCACCTTACCGGGTCACATAAAGACCAATGTTATAACTCTTGGAAATAAGTTACAACCATCATATCTGACTGAGATTCAGATCTGATTGGCAGGATACCTCAGACTCGGGATGCCTGAGAAGAAAAGGTGCAACACAATTGACGAGTTGACATTGTAAGATTTTCAGGAAATGAACTATGGAAGCGAGTTCCGAAACAAGAGTTCATCATTAATCCAAGGAGAGATGAGGAGGTGGATGATGGATTCAGCAACATTTCGTCAAGATTTCCAAAAAGATGGTTTTCCACAATTATGTGAACAAGGAGATAACATTAGTCATATCAAATGATATAATGATGTATGCTCGAGGAAAGACATACACAATTAAACATTGGTTGAAAGGTGCACCCGAGATATGGGCTTAGGTAGGAATGATGTCAGAATGGTGTTTCAATACCCAATGGTCTAAGAATGAAATATCGACCATTAACTTCAAAGCAATAGGGTTGCTAGAAGTACAGAACCCAAGCAGCACGGTTCACGTGTTGGTATCCCGGTTAGAATCAATACGGGGACCAAGAAATAATGGTGAGGGTGAGAAGTATCTCAATACCAAGAACTCTCAAGACATGGTGAAATTCTCACGACATTCTTGACATAAAAGATGGTAATACTCCAAGGTAAAGAAGAACAAATGCTGGGTAGCAAGGATCTCAAGGTATACACAAAACACGAACTAGTTTGTGTTGAACGGAAGGCAATAAAGTGGTCGATGATAACACAAATCATCGAGGGAAGGATGGTATTTCTCATCATGAATTCGATCGGTATCCTGGAAGGAGTTAAAATGTTGATGATGATCACGACAAATTTTGTCGAGAGGCTCCATGAAGATGCAATCGCTCAGCGATGACATCAAGCCAAGGGAATGGTGAAGCAAAAGGCTATTATAACCATAGATAAGATGTTATCTCAGAATTTAGAGTTGTCTCTCAAGACAAACAATATGATGGTGAAAGTTCGATGTAAGCTTAGTGCACTGTTGGGATTGTGTCCCGAGGATGAAGGACATAGGTAGAATGGTCAAGCAGTCAACCTAATGATGATGATGTAGTCAATCAGCTGGGAATGACATGATCGAGTACAAACTCGTAAGCAATGAAGATTACTAAGAGTTGTTGAATCACAGTGCGGAATCGGTTCACTTAGCGGTGTTTCTTGAGCGACTAACAACTCAAAACCCATGAAAAATTGGATTTGGTGAGAAATAATAGTTGATGAAGACCCATAAGATGCAACGTGGTTCTTAGTTATTCTCGAGATACCAGAGGGTAATACTCGACGATAGATCAAAGTAGAGGTTGGACTGGGGTATTGACTTGCAAAAGACAAGTGCTTTAACTTGTCTGAGAAATGGGATCAAAGAGAAAATATGGTCAGAACCACGATTGCAAAGGATCAATTCATAGATACAAGATGATATTATAGCAAGGAAATAGTTATTATTACAAGAAGCTTCTATGGTAGGTTCCACATCGGGTCCATGGGCATGAACACAAAGTTCAAGGTCGACTCCCACTTCTTCAATGTATAACCTTTCAATCACTTCTCGCTCTTCGAAAATGACATTAGTTGTTGAAAGCTTTACCTGGCGCAATACTAGATAAGTATGACCCGTGAAATCCTTCGGGTTCACACAGAGTAAGGAAGGCATAGGTTCAACCCATCAGGGTCTCTTAGGAACATATACCACAAACTTCAGGAGTAAATAGCACAAGCTCGAAAGTAGACCATGGTTGGTCAATCAGAGGATAGGATTTACCAATGGTGAAAGAACTTCCAAAGTGATTGAATATGAAGGACGCTATCGGATAAAATCCAACAAAGGATCCGGTGGTCCTCAAAGGATCTGAGGTGAGCATCGGTACTCAACCAAAGGAAGAAACAATGCAAGGAGATCAGACTATAGTAACAACTGACTAATTCAAAGCTCAAATGCAAAAGAATTATGGTTTCCGATCAAGGGATCAGAAGCAAACACTCTGATTAAGGATAGATAAGTTGTGTATGCTTAGGGGTACAATCGATGGCAATCCGATTGGTCGAGAACCAGCTCATGTTTAAAATGATGTCTGAGACAGAAGGATAAATCCTGAGGATTGCAAGCATCAGCATCATATCAAATCAATACACTCTAGATGATAATGACAAAGGATGCCAATAAGATTACCAGACTTATTGGATTAATCATAATGCTAGCAAGCAAGAATTATCAAGAGCAATAGGCTGTTGAGGATTTTCATAAGAACGAACGGTATTACGAAGACTTTTGTGAAATACTTGAATCAAGTGGGGATGAGCGGATACTCGGTAAGTGCGAGAATTATCCGTAGAGAGAATTTCGGGGTATCTTGTAGTAACAAGATCAACTGGGAAACATTGTATGAATGGCGAGTATACATGGTTATCCATAGGGGTTTATCGATGGAAGGGAATTGCATAAGCGATGGCACAAGTATCGAGAGAACATCGGAGAGTATCTTCAGATCCTTCTGGTGCAGCAGACGATCATCTGTAACAAGGGGCTCTCCAGGAGAAAGTTGTTATGAGAACCTAATGTCAGAGTTTAGCAAATTCATTTAACCCGAATAGAAGAGAGATCAGAGTCCCAGAGTATAGGTCGAGGAATAAAAGATCCTAATACCACCCAATGGCGACGTGGGCGTGTAAGCCGCACAGTCATGTTAGTAAACGTTTTTCAATGTCTAGACTCAACTTTGGCCAAGGAGTTTGGAAGGGGGATTCCTACAGGCAGTCGGCTCTGATACCAACTTGTGAAATACCTCGATGCAATCGTACACTAATCATACATGCAAACGTGTACGATCAAGATCAAGGACTCACGGGAAGATATCACAACACAACTCTACAAATAAAATAAGTCATACAAGCATCATATTACAAGCCAGGGGCCTCGAAGGCTCGAATACAAGAGCTCGATCATAGACGAGTCAGCGGAAGCAACAATATCTGAGTACAGACATAAGTTAAACAAGTTTGCCTTAAGAAAGCTAGCACAAACTGAGATACAGATTGAAAGAGGCGCAGGCCTCCTGCCTGGGATCCTCCTAAGTTACTCCTGGTCGCCGTCAGCGGGCTGCACATAGTAGTAGGCACCTCCCGAGTAGTAGTAGTAGTCGTCGACAGTGGCGTCTGGCTCCTGGACTCCAACGTCTGGTCGCAGCAACTGGGTAAAGGAAGGGGGAAAAGGGGGAGTAAAGCAACCGTGAGTATTCATCCAAAGTACTCGCAAGCAAGGAGCTACACTACAAACGTATGCGTTGGTATCAAATGGCAAAAGGGGTATCATATGTGGACTGAACTGCAGAATGCCGGAATAAGAGGGGGATAGCTAGTCATGTCGAAGACTACGCTTCTGGTACCCTCCATCTTGCAGCAGGAGAAGAGAGTAGATGGTAAGTTCACCAAGTAGCATCGCATAGCATAATCCTAACCGATGATCCTCCCCTCGTCGCCCTCTGAGAGAGCGATCACCGGTTGTATCTGGCACTTGGAAGGGTGTGTTTTATTAAGTATCCGGTTCTAGTTGTCATAAGGTCAAGGTACAACTCCAAGTCGTCCTGTTACCGAAGATCACGGCTATTCGAATAGATTAACTTCCCTGCAGGGGTGCACCACATAACCCAACACGCTCGATCCCATTTGGCCAGACACACTTTCCTGGGTCATGCCTGGCCTCGGAAGATCAACACGTCGCAGCCCTACCTAGGCACAACAGAGAGGTCAGCACGCCGGTCTAAATCCTATGGCACAGGGGTCTGGGCCCATCGCCCATTGCACACCTGCACGTTGTGAGGGCGGCCGGAAGCAGACCTAGCCTAGCAGGCGTTCCAGTCCAATCCGGCACGCGCCGCTCAGTCGCTGACGTCACGAAGGATTCGGCTGATACCACGACGTCGAGTGCCCATAACTGTCCCCGCGTAGATGGTTAGTGTGTATAGGCCAGTAGCCAGACTCAGATCAAATACCAAGATCTCGTTAAACGTGTTATCTTGAAATAACCATGAACGTCGACCAGGGCCAGGCCCACCTCTCTCCTAGGTGGTCTCAACCTGCCCTGTCGCTTCGCCACAAAGATCCACACAGAGGGCTGTCGGGAAAGTATGTCCTTCCAGCCCCCAATTCGTGAATCAATCGTGGGTACTCCTCGAGCCAACCCGACTTTAGTCATCACATGTATCATGTATAAAGTATATAGTATATACCCGTGATCACCTCCCGAGTGATCACGGCCCGATAGTATAGCATGGCAGATGGACAAGAATGTAGGGCCACTGATGATAAACTAGCATCCTATACTAAGCATTAGGATTGCAGGTAAAGGTAACAACAGTAGTAGCAAGGACAGACTATGCATCAAGATAGGATTAACGGAAAGCAGTAACATGCTACACTACTCTAATGCAAGCAGTATAGAGAAGAGTAGGCGATATCTGGTGATCAGGGGGGGGGGGGCTTGCCTGGTTGCTCTGGCAAGAGAGAGGGGTCGTCAACATCGTAGTCGTACTGGGTAGCAGCGGCGTCGGTCTCGGTGTCTAGCGAGAGAAGAGGGGGAAGAAACAATAAATATTAAGCAAACAGATGCATAGCGATGCATGACATGACAAGTATCGGTGCTAGGGGTGCCCTAACATGGTACGAGGTGGTACCGGTGAAGGGGGAAAACATCCGGGAAAATATTCCTGGTGTTTCGCGTTTTCGGACAGTTGAACTGGAGGGGGAAAGTGGCGTGTTCGCTATGCTAGGGATGCATGGCGGACGAACAGGCTGCATGTCCGGGTTTGTCTCGTCGTTCTAGACAACTTTCATGTACAAAGTTTTCCCATCCGAGCTACGGTTTATTTTATATTGATTTTAAAAGATTTAAATCATTTTTAGGATTTATTTAATTATTTTAATTCAAAATAATGTGAATTGCTAGGTGCACCCAGCTCTGGGTACACATAAGTGCACCAGAGGGGCTGACATGTGGGTCCAAGGGGTCCCAGTTGACCAGTCAAACTTTGACTAGTCAACAGGGGGTGGGGCCCCCTTGTCATGCACTGTTTACTAACCTAACAGATTAAAAAGACTAATTAGGTTATTAGGTTAACTAACACAGGTTAATTAAGTTAATTAGCTAACTAAACAGGATTAATTAAGTTAATTAATTAATTAACTATTTTTATTATTTATTTATTTATTTGTATTACTTTTTTCGTCCTGGGCGTGGGCCCCGTTCGTCATAGGCCCAGGGGGTGGTTGCAGGCGCCGGGCGAAATGGGCACCAGGCGCCGCGGGTGTGGCCCGAGCGGGCGCATGCCCAGGGGCGGGCATACCCGGCCGGGCGCCGGAGTAGAGGAGGCCGGAGGCCACAGCGCCGCCCAGGCGGTCGGAGTGGCGCGGCGAAACGGCGGCGAGGACGAGCTGTGGAGGCGGCGATGGCGCCTGGAGATGGCACCGCACTGGAGGGGCACGCAAGTGAGGCGGCGATAGGCAGCGGTGGGGCGCAGCGCCGAAGAAACATATGCGGGCGGCGCGAGCGGTGGCGAACAGGGACCGCGGGCGGGGCCGGCGAGGTGCCTGCAGGGGGCGGTGGCGAGCGCGTTCGGGCGCGGCGGCGGGGTGCTACGTCTTGAGCTTGCGTTGGTTTTCCCCGAAGAGGAAGGGATGATGCAGTAGAGTAGTATAAGTATTTCCCTCGGTTTTTGAGAACCAAGGTATCAATCCAGTAGGAGGCCACGCTCAAGTCCCTCGTACCTGCACAAAACGATAGCTACTCGCAACCAACGCGATTAGGGGTTGTCAATCCCTTCACGGTCACTTACGAGAGTGAGATCTGATAGATATAATATTTTTGGTATTTTTGGTATAAAGATGCAAAGTAAAAAACTAAAGGCAAAGTAAAAAAGCAAAACAAGATTAAAGTGATGGAGATTGATATGATGAGAATAGACTCGGGGGCCATAGGTTTCACTAGTGGCTTCTCTCAAGAGCATAAGTATTCTACGGTGGGTGAACAAATTACTGTTGAGCAATTGACAGAATTGAGCATAGTTATGAGAATATCTAGGCATGATCATGTATATAGGCATCTGTTGGGGAACGTAGTAATTTCAAAAAATTTCCTACGCACACGTAAGATCATGGTGATGCATAGCAACGAGAGGGGGAGAGTGTGATCTACGTACCCTTGTAGATCGACAACGGAAGCGTTTGGTTGATGTAGTCGTACGTCTCCACGGCTCGACCGATCAAGCACCGAAACTACGGCGCCTCCGAGTTCTAGCACACGTTCAGCTCGATGACGATCCCCGGACTCCGATCCAGCAAAGTGTCGGGGAAGAGTTCCGTCAGCACGACGGTGTGGTGACAATCTTGATGTACTACCGTCGCAGGGCTTCGCCTAAGCACCGCTACAATATTATCGAGGACTATGGTGGAAGGGGGCACCGCACACGGCTAAGAATATGATCACGTGGATCAACTTGTGTGTCAAGGGGTGCCCCCTGCCCCCGTATATAAAGGATCAAGGGGAGGAGGCCGGCCGGCCTCTATGGCGCGCCAAGGAGGAGTCCTCCTCCTAGTAGGAGTAGGACTCCTACTAGGAGGGGGAAAGAAGTGGGGATGGAGAAGGAAAGGGGGGCGCCGCCCCCCTTCTCCTAGTCCAATTCGGACCAGGGGGGAGGAGGCGCGCGGCCCACCTTTGGTTGCCCCTCTCTCTCTCTCCACTAAGGCCCATATGGCCCATTACTTCTCCCGGGGGGGTTCCGGTAACCCTCCGGCTCTCCGGTTTTCTCCGAAATCACCCGGAACACTTCTGGTGTCCGAATATAGCCGTCCAATATATCAATCTTTATGTCTCGACCATTTCGAGACTCCTCGTCATGTCCGTGATCACATCCGGGACTCTGAACTAACTTCGGTACATCAAAACTCGTAAACTCATAATATAATTGTCATCAAAACCTTAAGCGTGCGGACCCTACGGGTTCGAGAACAATGTAGACATGACCGAGACATGTCTCCGGTCAATAACCAATAGCGGAACCTGGATGCTCATATTGGCTCCTACATATTCTACGAAGATCTTTATCGGTCAGACCGCGTAACAACATACGTTGTTCCCTTTGTCATCGGTATGTTACTTGCCCGAGATTCGATCGTCGGTATCTCAATACCTAGTTCAATCTCGTTACCGGCAAGTCTCTTTACTCGTTCCGTAATACATCATCTTTTACTCGTTCCGTAATACATCATCCCGCAACTAACTCATTAGTTGCAATGCTTGCAAGGCTTAAGTGATGTACATTACCGAGAGGGCCCAGAGATACCTCTCCGACAATCGGAGTGACAAATCCTAATCTTGAAATACGCCAACCCAACAAGTATCTTCGGAGACACCTGTAGAGAACCTTTATAACCACCCAGTTACGTTGTGACGTTTGGTAGCACACAAAGTGTTCCTCCGGTAAACGGGAGTTGCATAATCTCATAGTCATAGGAACATGTATAAGTCATGAAGAAAGCAATAGCAACAAACTAAACGATCAAGTGCTATGCTAACGGAATGGGTCAAGTCAATCACATCATTCTCCTAATGATGTGATCCCGTTAATCAAATGACAACTCATGTCTATGGTTAGGAAACATAACCATCTTTGATCCACGAGCTAGTCAAGTAGAGGCATACTAGTGACACTCTGTTTGTCTATGTATTCACACATGTATTATGTTTCCGGTTAATACAATTCTAGCATGAATAATAAACATTTATCATGATATAAGGAAAAAAATAATAACTTTATTATTGCCTCTAGGGCATATTTCCTTCAGTCTCCCACTTGCACTAGAGTCAATAATCTAGTTCACATCGCCATGTGATTTAATACCAATAGTTCACATCGACATGTGACCAACACCCAAAGGGTTTACTAGAGTCAATAATCTAGTTCACATCGCTATGTGATTAACACCCAAAGAGTACTAAGGTGTGATCATGTTTTGCTTGTGAGAGAAGTTTAGTCAACGGGTCTGCCACATTCAGATCCGTAAGTATTTTGCAAATTTCTATGTCAACAATGTTCTGCACAGAGCTACTCTAGCTAATTGCTCCCACTTTCTATATGTATCCAGATTGAGATTTAGAGTCATCTGGATCAGTGTCAAAATTTGCATCGATGTAACCCTTTACGACGAACCTTTTGTCACTTCCATAATCGAGAAACATATCCTTATTCCACTAAGGATAATTTTGACCAATGTCCAGTGATCTACTCCTAGATCACTATTGTACTCCTTTGCCAAACTCAGGGCAGGGTATACAATAGGTCTGGTACACAGCATGGCATACTTTATAGAACCTATGGCTGAGGCATAGGGAATGACTTTCATTCTCTCTCTATCTTCTGCTGTGGTTGGGTTTTGAGTCTTACTCAACTTCACACCTTGTAACACAGGCAAGAACTCCTTCTTTGACTGTTCCATTTTGAACTACTTCAAAATCTTGTCAAGGTATGTACTCATTGAAAAACTTATCAAGCGTCTTGGTCTATCTCTATAGATCTTGATGCTCAACATGTAAGCAACTTCATCGAGGTCTTTCTTTGAAAAAAAAACTCCTTTCAAACATTCCTTTATGCTTTGCAGAATCATTCTACATCATCTCCGATCAACAATATGTCATGCATATACTTATCAGAAATGTTGTAGTGCTCGCACTCACTTTCTTGTAAATACAGGCTTCACCACAAGTCTGTATAAAACTATATGCTTTGATCAACTTATCAAAGCGTATATCCCAACTCCGAGATGCTTGCACCAGTCCATAGATGGATCGCTGGAGCTTGCATATTTTGTTAGTACCTTTAGGATCAACAAAACCTTCTGGTTGCATCATATACAACTCTTCTTTAATAAATTCTATTAAGGAATGCAGTTTTGTTTATCCATTTGCCAGATTTCATAAAATGCGGCAACAACTAACATGATTCGGACAGACTTAAGCATAGATATGAGTGAGAAATTCTCATCGTGGTCAACACCTTGAACTTGTCGAAAACCTTTTTGCGACAATTCTAGCTTTGTAGATAGTAACACTACTATCAGCGTCCGTATTCCTCTTGAAGATCCATTTAATCTCAATGGCTCGCCGATCTTTGGGCAAGTCAATCAAAGTCCATACTTTGTTCTTATACATGGATCTCATCTCAGATTTCATGGCCTCAAGCCATTTTGCGGAATCTGGGATCATCATCGCTTCCTCATAGTTCGTAGGTTCATCATGGTCAAGTAACATGACCTCCAGAACAGGATTACCGTACCACTCTGGTGCGGATCTCACTCTGTTTTACCTACGATGTTCGGTAGTAACTTGATCTGAAGTTACATGATCATCATCATTAGCTTCCTCACTAATTGGTGTAGTAGTCACATGAACAGATTTCTGTGATGAACTACTTTCCAATAAGGGAGCAGGTACAGTTACCTCATCAAGTTCTACTTTTCTCCCACTCACTTCTTTCGAGAGAAACTCCTTCTCTAGACAGGATCCATTCTCAGCAATGAATATCTTGCCTTTGGATCTGTGATAGAAGGTGTACCCAGCATTTTCTTTTGGGTATCCTATGAAGACGCACTTCTCCGATTTGGGTTTGAGCTTATCAGGTTGAAACTTTTTCACATAAGCATTGCAACCTCAAACTTTAAGAAACGACAGCTTAGGTTTCTAGCCAAACCATAGTTCATACGATGTCGTCTCAACGGATTTAGATGGTGCCCTATTTAACGTGAATGTAGCTGTCTCTAATGCATAACCTCAAAACTATAGTGGTTAATCAGTAAGAAACATCATAGATTGCACTATATCCAATAATAGTACGGTTATGACGTTTGGACACACCATTATGCTATGGTGTTCCAGGTGGCACGATTTTGTGAAACTATTCCACATTGTTTTAATTGAAGACCAAACTTGTAATTCAAATATTTGTCTCTGCGATCAGATCGTAGAAACTTTATTTTCTTGTCACGATGATTTTCCACTTCACTCTGAAATTCTTTGAACTTTTCAAATGTTTCAGACTTATGTTTCATCAAGTAGAGATACCCATATCTGCTCAAATCATCTGTGAAGGTCAGAAAATAATGATACCCGCCTCATGCCTCAACACTCATCGGATCGCACACATCAGTATGTATTATTTCCAATAAGCCAGTTGCTTGCTCCATTGTTCCAGAGAACGGAGTCTTAGTTATCTTGCCCATGAGGCACGGTTCGCAAGCATCAACTGATTCATAATCAAATGATTCCAAAAGCCCATCAGCATGGATTTTCTTCATGCGCTTTACACCAATATGACCTAAACGGCAGTGCAACAAATAAGTTGCACTATCATTATTAACTTTGCATCTTTTGGCTTCAATAATAAAAAAATGTGAATCACCACGATCGAGATCCAACAAACCATTTTCATTGGGTGTATGACCATTGAAGGTTTTATTCATGTAAACATAACAACAATTATTCTCTAACTTACATGAATAACCATATTGCAATAAACATGATCCAATCATATTCATGCTCAACGCAAACACTAAATAACATTTATTTTAGGTTTAACACTAATCCCGAAAGTATAGGGAGTGTGCGATGATGATCATATCAATCTTGGAACCATTTCCGATACACATCGTTACTTCACCCTTAACTAGTCGCTGTTCATTCTGCAACTCCCATTTCGAGTTACTGCTCTTAGCAACTGAACCAGTATCAAATACCGAGGGTTTGCTACGAACACTAGTAAAATACACATCAATAATCTGTATATCAAATATACCTTTGTTCACTTTGCCATCCTTCTTATCCGCCAAATACTTGGGGCAGTTCCGCTTCTAGTGACCAGTCCCTTTGCAGTAGAAGCACTTAGTCTCAGGCTTAGGACCAGACTTGGGCTTCTTCACTTGAGCAGCAACTTGCTTGCCGTTCTTCTTGAAGTTCCCTTTCTTTCCCTTTGCCCTTTTCTTGAAACTAGTGGTCTTGTTAATCATCAACACTTGATGCTATTTCTTGATTTCTACCTTCATCGATTTCATCATCATGAAAAGCTCGGGAATCGTTTTCATCATCCCTTGCATACTATAGTTCATCACGAAGTTCTACTAACTTGGTGATGATGACTAAAGAATTCTGTCAATCACTATTTTATCTGGAAGATTAACTCCCACTTGATTCAAGCAATTGTAGTACCCAGACAATCAACACATGCTCACTGCTTGAGCTATTCTCCTCCATCTTTTAGCTATAGAACTTGTTGGAGACTTCATATCTCTCAACTCAGGTATTTGCTTGAAATATTAAGTTCAACTCCTGGAACATCCAAATGATCCATGACGTTCAAAACGTCTTTGAAGTCCTGATTCTAAGCTGTTAAGCATGGTGCACTAAACTATCAAGTAGTCATCATATTGAGCTAGCCAAATGTTCATGACGTCTGCATCTGCTCCTGCAATAGATCTGTCACCTAGCGGTGCATTAAGGACATAATTCTTCTGTGCAGCAATGAGGATAAACCTCAGATCACGGATCCAATCCGCATCATTGCTACTAACATCTTTCAACTTAGTTTTCCCTAGGAACATATCAAAAATAAAACAGGGGAGCTAAACGCGAGCTATTGGTCTACAACATAGATATGCTAATACTACCAGGACTAAGTTCATGATAAATTTAAAGTTCAATTAATCATATTACTTAAGTACTCCCACTTAGATAGACATCCCTCTAATCATCTAAGTGATCACGTGATCCAAATCAACTAAACCATAACCAATCATCACGTGAAATGGATTAGCTTTCAATGGTGAACATCAATATGTTGATCATATCTACTATATGATTCACGCTCGACCTTTCGGTCTCAGTGTTCCGAGGCCATATCTGCATATGCTAAGCTCCTCAAGATTAACCTGAGTATTCTGCGTGTGCAAAACAGGCTTGCACCCATTGTAGATGGACGTAGAGCTTATCACACCCGATCATCACGTGGTGTCTGGGCACGACAAACTTTGGCAATGGTGCATACTCAGGGAGAACACTTTTATCTTGAAATTTAGTGAGAGATCATCTTATAATGCTATCGTCAATCAAAGCAAGATAAGATGCATAAAAGATAAAAATCACATGCAATCAATATAAGTGATATGATATGGCCATCATCATCTTGTGCTTGTGATCTCCATCTCCGAAGCACCGTCATGATCACCATCGTCACCAGCGCGACACCTTGATCTCCATCGTAGCATCGTTGCCGTCTTGCCAATCTTATGCTTCTACGACTATCGCTACCGCTTAGTGATAAAGTAAAGCATTACAGGGCGACTGCATTGCATACAATAAAGAGACAACCATATGGCTCCTGCCAGTTGCCGATAACTCGGTTACAAAACATGATCATCTCATACAATAAAATATAGCATCACGTTTTGACCATATCACATCACAACATGCCCTGCAAAAACAAGTTAGACGTCCTCTACTTTGTTGTTGCAAGTTTTACGTGGCTGCTACTGGGCTTAAGCAAGAACCGTTCTTACCAACGCATCAAAACCACAACGATAGTTTGTCAAGTTGGTGCTATTTTAACCTTCGCAAGGACCGGGTGTAGCCATACTCGGTTCAACTAAAGTTGGAGAAACTGACACCCGCCAGCCACCTGTGTGCGAAGCACGTCGGTAGAACCAGTCTCGCGTAAGCGTACGCGTAATGTCGGTCCAGGCCGCTTCATCCAACAATACCGCCGAACCAAAGTATGGCATGCTGGTAAGCAGTATGACTTATATCGCCCACAACTCACTTGTGTTCTACTCGTGCAACATCAACGCATAAAACCAGGCTCGGATGCCACTGCTGGGGAACGTAGTAATTTCAAAAAAATTCCTACGCACACGCAAGATCATGGTGATGCATAGCAACGAGAGGGGAGAGTGTTGTCCACGTACCCTCGTAGACCGAAAGCGGAAGCGTTAGCACAACGCGGTTGATGTAGTCGTAAGTCTTCATGATCCGACCGATCCAAGTACCGAACGCACGGCACCTCCGAGTTCAGCACACGTTCAGCTCGATGACGTCCCGCGAACTCCGATCCAGCAGAACTTCACGGGAGAGTTCCGTTAGCACGACGACGTGGTGACGGTGATGATGTTGCTACCGACACAGGGCTTCGCCTAAGCACCGCTACGATATGATCGAGGTGGAATATAGTGGAGGGGGGCACCGCACACTGCTGGGAGAGATCAATTGATCAACTTGTGTGTCTAGAGGTGCCCCCTGCCCCTGTATATAAAGGAGCAACGGGGGAGGCCAGCCGGTCCTCTATGGGCACGCCAGGAGGAGGAGTCCTCCTCCTAGTAGGAGTAGGACTCCCCTTTCCTACTCCTACTAGGAGGAGGAAAGGAAGGAGGAGAAGGAGAAGGATGGAGAAGGAGGAAAAAGAGGAAAGGGGGGCGGCCCCCTAGTCCAATTCGGTTTGGGCTAGGGGGGCCGCGCGCCCTGCCTCCTCTTTTCCACCACTTGGCCCATGAGGCCCATTACTTCTTCCTCGTATTCCCGTAACTCCCCGGTACCCTCAGAAATACCCGAATCACTCGGAACCTTTCCGATGTCCGAATATAGTCGTCCAATATATCGATCTTTACGTCTCGGCCACTTTGAGACTCCTCGTCATGTCCCCGATCTCATCCGGGACTCCGAACTACCTTCGGTACATCAAATCACATAAACTCATAATACAATTGTCACCGAAACTTTAAGCGTGCGGACCCTACGGGTTCGAGAACAATGTAGACATGACCGATACACGTCTCAGGTCAATAACCAATAGCGGAACCTGGATGCTCATATTGGCTCCCACATATTCTACGAAGATCTTTATCGGTCAGACCGCATAACAACATACGGTGTTACCTTTGTCATCGGTATGTTACTTGCCCGAGATTCGATCGTCGGTATCTCAATACCTAGTTCAATCTCATTACCGGCAAGTCTCTTTACTCGTTCCGTAATACATCATCCCGCAACTAACTCATTAGTTGCAATGCTTGCAAGGCTTAAGTGATGTGCATTACCGAGATGGGTCAAGTCAATCACATCATTCTCCTAATGATGTGATCCCGTTAATCAAATGACAACTCATGTCTATGGTTAGGAAACATAACCATCTTTGATCCACGAGCTAGTCAAGTAGAGGCATACTAGTGACACTCTGTTTGTCTATGTATTCACACATGTATTATGTTTCCGGTTAATACAATTCTAGCATGAATAATAAACATTTATCATGATATAAGGAAATAAATAATAACTTTATTATTGCCTCTAGGGCATATTTCCTTCAGTCCAAAATCTCCGAAGACCTTGACGGAGAGCAGGCCGTCCTCCATTAACTTGAAGTAGAGGACGAGCCCCGCCGTCAGACTGTGGATGCGGGCGAACGTCTTCCATCCACGGCGGAGATACATAACTCGAGGAGCCGGGAAGTCGACGTCGACCCGCGTGCCCCCGTTCCCGCATCCCGTCATGTGCAACCTGAGGGTCTGGGGCGCGACACGCTCCATCACCGGAGCGAACGGAGTGGGGAGACAAAGACGACGACGCGGGGGTCGGCGGAGCCTGATGAAGAACTCGCAAGGCTGGTCTTCAAAGTGGCCCTCCATCGGGAAGGGCATCATTGGCAGGGGCGAGCCAGCGTGTCGCCCCGTCCTCCTCTTCCCCGAGCGCTACGACCTCTGCCCCGGCCTCGCCCACGGCCTCGCCCCCTCCCCCTTCCCCTCGCGGTCGGTTCCACCACCACGGGTTCAGAAGGGGGAGGGACGCGCTGTCGAGCAGCTACCCTCGCCGCCACCGTCGAAGGACCAGGATTCCCTTTCTCCATGGCGGTTGAGAGGAAGGAGCAGAAGCATAGGGAGATAGAAGATGGAAGAATGTGGGGTGCCATTTCTCCTACCCCCTTCCTCCTATTTATAAAGGAACGGGGTTGAGGCTCGGCCACCCCGCTCGGCCAATCCAGACATCGGAGGCACGGGGAATCAGGACCGACCCGCCGCCCCAACCAACGGCGGCCCGGTTTCTCGCCTCCACCGTTTGCCACCACAAGGACGCGTGGCAGACATGCAGAACTGAGGGGACGGGTGAGGCGACCTCTCCCCACCCCGTGATCGTGGGGAGTGGACGCCTTGAAGACCACACCCCGACCCCGCTCAGTAAATGAGTCGCGCCTCCACGCCTCCCTCTTTTTACGGGGAAGACGTGAGCCGCCTCTTTACTGTGATGTGATGCATGCATGTGGAAACCGCCCCACGCACGCCACCCACGTCACGCACATCCCTCCACGCCACGCCACGCGCGCGGGTCGTGGGAGGCAGAGCGCGCGAAGAATCTTACCACAGTAAAAACCGCCCCACCTGCACGCGCACCATTTTGGGCCTGGCCCAACAACGTGTTGCGCTTATGTGTGACCCAGGCCCGGGGGCTCCTGTCGGTGTACAAAAATAGGGGCGCATCTTTGTACCCCTTTTCCTGTGCACGGGCAGTCAGAGCCACGCCCACGGCCACACCAAGCAGAACGAGGGAGGTGAGCCAAGGTAAGATCGAAGCCCAAGACAATCAAAGCAACGCCAAGGCCAAGACCACAAAGAGCAGAGAGACGAAGCCAGTTCCCCTGGCAAGACCCTTGCTGGGTGGCCTCAGCGGCCCCGACAAGACTCTTGCCGGGACAGGTCGCCCCGCACCAACAGAGCGAGCCACCCTTGAGCCCACGGCCCCCAGTGCCATCACCAGCGTGGGGCCAGGGCTTGGGAAGGCACCCCTGTGATCGCATGTGGATCTTTGTGAAGACATATTCAAGATCAGATTAGAAGACGACGATTCTCGGCAAGATCCTTGCCGGGGACGACAACACGCCACGGCGAGACCCTTGTCGGGCCACCCGGCAAGGCCCTCACCAAATACGCCGGCAAGGCCACCGCCGAGCCCACGTCAACCAAGCTTCCACCACCGTTCACATGCAGCTGCCAGCCCAACCATCTGGGCGGGCACCTGCGTGGCAACATGCAGCTCCCAGGCCAACTCATCAAGCGCCTGCATGGCGGCATGCAGATCTTCATGAAGGCTCCACCACCACGCCAACTCAGCTGCCTGCCTGCCTACATGGCACCGCACGCATCCCTAGCCGAAGCGCGTGTCGAAGCGAGGAGGAGCGGCGACGGACGGGACGGGCCTCGCCCCCGTCCCCGATAAAGCAAGAGGACACCTAAGCGATGCATTAAATGCACCTTGTCCTGTAATACGAGGGATAACCTCGTGCCACTGTATACCTTTCCACCTCTTGTGTGCCACTATGGCAACCCCTTTTTCCTATAAAAGGAGGCTCGAGGCGACGAGGAGGGGGATTCGGCTCTTTGGAACCACACGCTGACCACAACTAATTCGGGAGCTCAAGAACTCTCAGAAATACACCCACCAAAGCAGGACTAGGGTTTTACGCATCCTCGCGGACCGAACCTGGGTAAACGATCCTTGTGCTGTCTACTAGCCCTGCTCTCCTCGCAACCCTGCGCCCCGGCAACCGTAGTAGGGATTCTTGTGATCCCATAGGTGTCGTTCCACACCGACAATATACATCCGTATGTAGTAGTCCATTTGAATCTCTAAAAAGACAAATATTTGAGTAGTCACTCGTTGAAATCTCTAGAAAGACAAATACTCCGAAGTATATTTAAGAACCGAGGGGGTAGTGCACAGCCACATGGGAGACTCAGCCCGGTCGCTGCGCTGCATTAATAGTGAGTAATGAGCAGTCAAATTATAAGCTCCACCTTTCTCACTGTAAGTTGCTCAGAAGAAGCAACCATCAATATGCTCTTCGTTGAATCCGCTCATACTACTCCATCCGTCATTGTTTATAGAGCGCGCTTCAAAAAAAGAAGAAATCTCTGGGACCAGGGCGACTAGCGATCAGCCTGAAAAAATAGCATTGTTAGTTATAGCACAGCATCTATTACTAGAGGAAATAATGCGTACACACATGCATGAAGTGCTTCCACCCCGGGTACACACATGCATGCACTTACTCCACTCCGTAGTACATCGAGAGAAAATTGTGGACTTGATTGCGATTACCATGCCCTAATTAATTGATCATTAAACCAAACGCGTCTAAAGTCTCTCTGGTGGTGGAAATGCATTGAGAGAAATGCATCATAATGAAGCGCGCCCTGTAAACTATGACGGAGGGAGGAGTAGTATGAAGGTGCAAAACCAAGTACGCGTATGGCCAGTCGGTCAACGCACCTCCTCTTGGCATATCACTGACATGTGGGACCGGAGTGTGAGCAAACCGATATCAATTGACGGCAAAATGGCCAACCCGCCGCTCCATGAGAGAGACGAGGAGCGAGAACACACAGACGGGCTCGGACGGAGGCCAAGATATATTCAAGCATGGTTGATCGATATCATCATTACATGTTGGGCTGCCGTTTTCCACCCTTCTCCGCAATAAATGTGTACTTTATCAGAGATTAAAAAATAAGAGTACAGACGCTCCACCATGCGGTTCTAGTAGTAGTACTACTCATACTACTAAACCTTGCGCTTGGCTCTTCGCCTCTTCGTGAAGTCGAACAATGATGGTACTCCGCATGTTCGGTACTACAGTGTATGCCTCTGGCAATCTGACACCGAATGAACTGATGCATGTCCACCGCCTGGGCGAGGGTAGGTTGCTTTAGTCAAAAGGTGTGAGCGAGCTTCACCTTGTCCTGCAAGCTTCTCCTTGTTCTGGGAGTTGAAGGGACACACCAAAAAGTAGTGCTAGTTCATACTTCTCCTTTCCGGTTAATATGGCTTAATCTTTTTTGCAGGTAAATGAGAGAGCTTTATTCATATATAAGCATTCTTAGGACGATCAGCCAAGACACTAGTCACTAGGAAGCGAGGTACCCCACAAAAAAAGAAGTAGGAAGCGAGGTGTTTCATCAAGCCAGCTCTCGGCCACATTCAAAGTGCAGCAAGCACGGTTCGCACAAAGATGCGCCGCAAGGTTTGCTGACCTGTTTACATGTTGAATAACAAAAAAAGAGGAAATATTCCCGAGCGCTCCTATTTGTAACAGGATATGAGCCAGAATTAAGCGAGAATTGTGGCGAGTGTTCCATGCAATCAACTTCCATTATCACATGCGAGAACCCTCGAAGAGAACCAAATGTGTTGAAGATTGCTTTATCACATTTTAAAAATATAATAAGAGTGCAGACGCTCCTCCATCTGGTTCCTAGTACTAGTATAGTACATACCTCTATAGACTATAGTAGTAGTACTAGTACTAGTAAACTTTGCGCTTGGCTGTTCGCCTCTTCGGGAAGTCAAACAATAATAGTACTAGTATAGTGTTTGCTTCTGGCAATCTGACACCGAATTAACTGTTGCACGTCCACCGCCTGAGCGAGGGAGAGCTTGCATTAGTCAAAAGTTTCTCCTTGTCATGCGACCACTGCGCGCAAGCTTCTCCCGTCCTGCAAGCTTCTCCTCGTTCGGCAAGTTGACGGGACACAGCAAAGTAATGCTAGTCCATACTGCCTCCTCTCTGGTTAATATGGCTTAATTTCAAACGAGATAAATACACTGCCTGTCATTGTATATTTGTAAAAATACGGTCAGTGGACTTCATAATACGCTCATTGCGCTCAATATATACATTTTTCGGTGTTTATACGGTCACTAGCTAACCATGTGTGATAGACTGGCTTATTAGGGATGATAGACTACTCATATCAATAAGGATTCCTTCTTTTCTGGGAGCCCATTCGGACAGAACTTCAAAGTTAAGCATGCTCAGCTTGGAGTAGTTTCAGGATGGGTGACCAACCGGGAAGTTGCTCCCGGGTGCGCACGAGTGAGGACAAAGTGCGCAGAAAAGACTAGTATTGATCTGTGGGGCCAGTCTAGATCCCACCAGGAGTAACGACCACCGGCGGGTGTGTCTGGGGCGTTACAAGTTGGTATCAGAACTGACCCTCGCAGTTACATGGATGTTTGCGGACAGGTGCGCGGTCATGTTGTGCATGACGTTTTTGACCCCTCGTGGCACACGGCAAGGCACATGTGCCGGACTGGAAGCACAGACATATGTGCCAAGAGGGAACGTTCCTGTGGCCCGATGAGGACGTCGGTTCCTCTGAGTGGGGGTGTATGTGATAGCTTGGCTTATTAGGGATGATAGACTACTCATATCAATAAGGAATTCCTTCTTTTCTGGGAGCCCATTCGGACAGAACATCAAAGTTAAGCGTGCTCAGCTTGGAGTAGTTTTAGGATGGGTGACCAACCGGGAAGTTGCTCCCGGGTGCGCACGAGTGAGGACAAAGTGCGCAGAAAAGACTAATGTTGATCTGTGGGGCCAGTCTAGATCCCGCCAGGAGTAACGACCACCGGCGGGTGTGTCCAGGGCGTTACACCCTGGCTGAGTATGTGTCTGCATGCACATGTAGGTTGAGCACTTGAGCGTGACCGTGTGTGTTCCGTGGTGTGCTCGGACATGCATGCATTAGGGCGTCGCACGCGTTTTTGCGTCCATGTGTATGTGTGACTGTTGCATACACGTAGGGGGAGTACGTGTAGGGGCCAATAAAGGAGCAGTCAAATCACACAGTAAGTTAGTCGGAAGAAGCAACCATTATTTCACTCTTCAATGACACGTATGCAATATAAAATGGTTGATATGGAGAGGAAAATAAAACCACTATATATACACTAGCAGGATCATAAGCTACAAGCCTTCTTGCTTGGGTTGCTCTCTTCACAAGCATAGAACGATGGTGGCCACACCACTGGTCACATATCCAACCTGATCCCGTGGCTGGGGGAAGGGAACAATGTTCTGCGTAGACGCGGTCGACATCGGCGAGGGAGAAAATCCACAGTTGGTGCGTCCCAATCGGGGGTCACCGCGGTATGGGCCGATGTCGCGCCCCAACCGCCCTTCTAGCTACAGCCCGAGGTCCCAGGTAGTCCATCTTCCTTTTGGAGCCGGCTTGCTCCACTGCCGCAGCTCCCCACGTAGCTCCATCTCAATGTCGATCTTTCTCTACTTCTACCGGCTTCTACTTGTGATGAGTTTATGTCTCATGAACTAGTGCCAGTACTATTATTCTAATCACACTTCTTCAATATCTTTTCCATCAGGGATGCTCATCTTGATTTTAGTGGAACTGCACAAAAGCATCGTATGATCCGAGGGTGCCAGCCGTCTTTCCTTCGACAGGTACTACCTGGCCAGGAAATTAAATCCTATTTAGGGTTTAGGGTTTAAGTCGTAGTGACCCCATCAGTAGTTTTTCTTTCATACACGCTCTCGCAACTTTTGTCTTTAGTTGTGAAGTAAATATTGGCTATGATCTGTGACTCATTGAGATGCATCAGCATGCGTGTTAGTTTTCCTTTGTATTTGATGGAATGTTGTAATGGGGCAACCTTGGAGTAGGAATGAAAATGGAGTGGAAAGTTTCTGTTTTTCCGGAGAAAAAATGGAAACAGAGAGAAACCAACATTTCGTTTCATTGGATCGCGCCATCGAGCAAAACCAACGTTTAAATCACGTATGTTGTGTTCGTGTCTCACCCTCCTCCATGGATCGACCCCCACATGGTCACTCGGCATGCCACTCACCGCAAACCGAGTATACGATAACTTTCCTACCTGCTTGTCAATGAATCGCGCCATGGAGTACTAGTACTACTCGAAGAGATTGACAAGTTGGGGGAGGACAGCTAGCTGTAGCGCGGACTCCCAAGAACTTTTTACATGCATGTTGTGGCCGGCTATTGCGACCTTTAAACGCAGAGCAGTCGCGTGCACCAGGAAGCGGCGCAGGCGATGCTCTCTCGGCTGGCGCGCCGCTTCAATGCCAGCGCCAGTGAGAGCTCGCGTCCGCTCTGGCCGGGCATGAATGCGGCACTGACTGTTTCAGGCGGGAAGCACGCGCGGGTGATGAAGAGGGTTCGGGTTGGTTAGGAGCGGCCGTGGCAGCGGTCCGGACGCCCGCAAACAAGAGATGATGTACGTTAATATTACCGCATATATAATTAACAATGTAAATAATGTGTCAGTTGGACAAATATGATTGGAGATGGAGATGGAAATGGAATTTTACGTAAACACGGATATGCATGTCTATGTCTATGTGTGTGTGCGCGACGACTCTCGCGACCTGGAAGTGGGGCGTGTTTTTGGTCGAGTTTTCTTTCTTGGTACGTTAAAAATTGTCCGCCAGTTTTCGTTTCTTTTTTCCAGGAACGCGCGTATTCTATTTAAAACCACTACTATGGAGAGATTTTTTTACTCCATTATAGCCTCTTGTTTGATAGAGTTTCTCGTGTCTCGCTCTCTCACCCTCTCCATATCAAAACAAGATGATAGTGTCCACACTATCTCTCTCCTCACCGGTGGTCACAGATCCTGCCGAATCCCGTCTGCTGTGGGAGGTGAGGAGGTGCAGCGTTGATGTTGTCGTCGTCGGCGATGGAGGAAGCCGATGCGCACCATCCTCTCGGAGCCGGTACTGGCGCGGATGACGGTCCTCCGCGCCCTTGTTCCCTGCCGTCGTGTGGGCAGATCCCGCCCGCCCGCCTAAGCGACATCTCGTCCACATGAGGTATAACTTCTTGTACTGGTCCACCTCCCCAGGTCGCTGCATCCGGGTTTTCTTCTATGCGACTATTCCCCAGCTCCCCATATATAGTAGCTAGGGTTCGTCGGTTGGTCCAGCATCACCTACTATTATAGAGGAAGTGCCACTCGAAAAGTTGTCCTGATTTATGCCTCGGTGGAGGTATACATGTTGTTTCGACAAAAAGTACATGGTGGTTGTGCGGTCATTGTCCATATGCTCCTATTGTTGTTGCTAATCTAATACTCACTGGTTAAATGAAGAAATGCTTTTTTTCTCGGGTATCCTGGTTTAGTTCCCATCAAGATAATCATAATGCTTCTGTTTTTTGGTGTACTTTTCATAATTCTTATTGACAATTGAGATGTCGTTGTTAATCTTGTAAAACAAAGTAACAACACTATATCCCATTTTTATATTTTTGGAAACAGCGATGCGTATCTCCATACCCGGGCATGTCTTCCTCAATTTTAGTGGAACTGCACAAAATTGGATGGCCATTGTTGTTCCGCCTCACTGTCCTCTGCCACGTGGTTCTTCCTTCCTCGAGCTTGATTACTGAGAAGAAACAGACCACAGTGAGGATTTGTTGAACTTCATAGGTGCCTCACCCAAACTTGATGCCAAATGGATGATGCATCACCACGATGACCTATCGATGCTCATGGTTGCGCCTCATGGTTGCGTCGGCTAGTGAAGCTGATCGATTTTCAATGAAAAACAAGTTGTCTTCCATCAGTGCTCTTTGATTGTTACCCACAAAGATAATATCCTTCGTCAGTTCACCTTGGTTGCGTTGGAGACGTAGTCGTCTTTCATGTTGTTGCAATTTTATCACACAATTGGCTATGAACCAAATGTTTCCTTGAAGAAGGATCGACGTTGGTACTAAGAGCATAAGTTTTGTATTGATTTCTAAGCCTTCCCACAACTTTGTCTCTAGCTCCCTTGTAATTTTATTTGTCCAGCTATTAACTTTGATTAAAAAAATGGTGTGGACTAAAAACCCGGATGGACGTAGTAGCCCTCCATTTTTATTTACTCCGCATATTAGATTTGACTGAATTCAAACTTTGTAAAGTTTGACCAAGTTTAGGCCGAACACAACAAACCATAATTATTAGAGAGGGCAGATTATACATACTCTCAAACCTTTCCCATAATTGAAATTGAAATTCTTTATTTGTACACACTCTCACATTTCGATAATTTGGCGCATGTGTGGTTGTTCACTTAAGGGAGGGTAGTGTACCACACGTGAAGAACAGGAAGTGCGACTAGGACGCGTGGATCGTTAGTTCATCGGAAGTACTCCCACCGTTCCTAAATATTTGTCTTTCAAGTGGTTTGAAATGGACTACCACATACGGATGTATATAGACATTTTTTATAGTGTAGATTCACTCATTTTGCTCCGTATGTAGTCATTTGTTGAAATCTCTAGAAATACGAATATTTAGGAACAGAGGGAGTAGTAGTTTTCTTCACTGGTACGTTAAATAAAGAGTTTTGTTTCATACTTACACAATTTAAAACGATTGTTATGGAGAGAATAAGAAAACCACTCCACTATATATTAGTCGTATACACGAGTACTATATGGACGCAGCTTCATTGACTTTAGTGCACCTGCCTTTGGGTCTATGACAGGTGGGCCCAAAATGTGGCTGGCCCACCTGTCATACAGCCAAAAGCAGGTGCAGTTAAGGCACCGGAGCTCAGTCCGTACTACAGTATATATAAGCTGGAGCCTCGGCGCTTGTTCGCTAGGGTTTGCACTCTCCACACTCTCGCCGCACTACATATAAATATACACACTGGAGGCTCAGTGTTCCTTTGCTAGGGTTTGCTATATTCACAGTCTCTCACCCTCTTCACTAGATCTAAACAAGACTGCGGTGTGGCCTCTGTCTCTCTCACCCCCCTCACAGCTGGCGAAGGAGGCGTCCGGATCCCGTCGCATCGGGAAGGGGAGGAGGTGCAGTGTTCACTCTATCGCCTTCGGCGAGGGAGGCAATCCACTGCTGGCTGCGCTTTTCTCTTTCACCCAGCGCCTGTGCGGGAGGGCCACCGACCCCTTCTTCCTCGCTGTCGTACGTAGTGTGGGCAGATCCGACCTCCCGCCACACGCCTTGCCACATCCTGACGACCCTAAGGTATAAGTTTCTTTGAAACCGTCATTGGTCTAGTTGCATGCGGATCTTTTTTGATTATGTAGTCGAATCTAGGTCTTGGTTCAAAGAGGAAAGAAGGGTGCGGTGGGGTGGAGCATGAATCTAGGACGTGGTTCAATGAGGAAAGGAGGGAGGGAAAGTAGTATAGACTAGCTATCCAGCCACTTTGTTGGTCGAAAAAGGGGAAAAGGGGGGTAACCCAGTACACACATCTGTAAGGAACCGACCTCTTTGTTGAAAAGGAAAAGAAACTAGGGGGTCGGGTAGTTTGTGCAGTACTAGATTTTCTGCCCTCACATAGGAAAAAGTTTCAAAGAGAACAAATATGGTACCAACGCAGATATGCTGCTTGGCTACGTACTCTACATCACCCATTTATACGTGTGGACGCACATGGTGCTGGCATGTCCCATGTCCCATCCACATAATCGTGCAGTGTGTTTTGAGATGTTGTGCTACTTGTATTGGTACTGTTTTAAAAAAATGTTGAATTGAAGCTATTGTATTGCTCTTTTTTCCCATTAAGTAGTGAACAAAAATGGTACCAACCCAGACATGATGCGTGTTGCTTTGTTACAACAAACTCTGCATCACCCCCTTTATAAGTAGATGGAAGCACATGGTGTTGTTGCGCCCACTCACCCCTGGAACTGTTTATGCTTTTTCTTAATCTAATGCTGATGGTAAAATTAAGCAATGCCACTCTCAGAATTAACCACTAAACTATTTTAAGAGAATTTCTCTATTAATATGAATCAATGCAGCCGTTTTAGAAATGCTACTATCCTATACTTTGTTTTCCATCAAGATAAGGTAGATGCTTCTTTTTGTGGCCGCATGTTTCATCCTCCTTTATTGGCAGTAATTGTTTCCTTTTTTGCCTCTGTTAAACCAGGAATATCTATTCAACTTGTTGCTATAACAAACTTAAATGTCACACCGGCGACTTTACTTGATTTCAGTGCAACTGCACAAAACGAGATTGGATTTCCTATTCTTGTTGGCAGATTCGTACGTGATCTTGTGTGCGTCATGACAGGTTGGTACTTGCCTTCATCCACATGATCGTGCAGTGTGTTTTGAGATGATGTGCTACTTGTATTGGTACTGTTTTAAATAAATGTTGAATTGAAGCTATTGTATTGCTGTCTTTTCCCATTAAGTAGTGAACAAAATGGGACCAACCCAGACATTATGCTTGTTGCTTTGTTACAACAAACTCTGCATCACCCCCTTTATAAGTAGATGGAAGCACATGTTGTTGCGCCCACTCTCCCCTGGAATTGTTTATGCTTTTTGTTAATCTAATGCCGCTTGTAAAATTAAGCAATGCCACTCTCAGAATTAACAACTGAATCTTATTTAAAAAACTGTGACACTTGTTAGGGATTGGCGGGATTACCATTTTTGTGGCTGCATGTTTCATCCTCCTTTATTGGCTAGTAATTGATTCCTTTTCTGCCTCTGTTAAAACAGGGATATCTATTCAACTTGTTGCTATTGCGACATTTTGCTTCGCTTAATTTTGGTGGAACTGCACAAAATGAGACCGGATTTCCGTATATGTGTTGAGATCTCTTTTAGATCTTCCTCAGGAGTTGTTTCAAATCTTGGTCTTGAAAGGTCAGTACCTACATTCCTCAGAATTAACTACTGAATCTTAGTTCAAAACTGCAACACTTGTTAGGGATTGATGTCTACTACACAACCTTCTTCTTGTAGACGTTGTTGGGCCTCCAAGTGCAGAGGTTTGTAGGATAGTAGCAAATTTCCCTCAAGTGGATGACCTAAGGTTTATCAATCCGTGGGAGGCGTAGGATGAAGATGGTCTCTCTCAAGCAACCCTGCAACCAAATAACAAAGAGTCTCTTGTGTCCCCAACACACCCAATACAATGGTAAATTGTATAGGTGCACTAGTTCGGCAAAGAGATGGTGATACAAGTGCAATATGGATAGAAGATAATGGTTTTTGTAATCTGAAAATATAAAATAGCAAGGTAACTAATGATAAAAGTGAGCATAAACGGTATTGCAATGCTAGGAAACAAGGCCTAGGGTTCATACTTTCACTAGTGCAAGTTCTCTCAACAATAATAACATAGTTGGATCATATAAGTATCCCTCAACATGCAACAAAGAGTCACTCCAAAGTCACTAATAGCAGAGAACAAACGAAGAGATTATGGTAGGGTATGAAACCACCTCAAAGTTATCCTTTCTGATCGATCTATTCAAGAGTCCGTAGTAAAATAACATGAAGCTATTCTTTCCGTTCGATCTATCATAGAGTTCGTACTAGAATAACACCTTAAGAAACAAATCAACCAAAACCCTAATGTCACCTAGATACTCCAATGTCACCTCAAGTATCTGTGGGTATGATTATACGATATGCATCGCACAATCTCAGATTCATCTATTCAAACCAACACAAAGTACTTCAAAGAGTGCCCCAAAGTTTCTACTGGAGAGTCAAGGCGAAAACGTGTGCCAACCCCTATGCATAGGTTCATGGGCGGAACCCGCAAGTTAATCACCAAAACATACATCAAGTGGATCAATAGAATACCCCATTGTCACCACGGGTATCCCACGCAAGACATACATCAAGTGTTCTCAAATCCTTAAAGACTCAATCCGATAAGATAACTTCAAAGGGAAAACTCAATCCATTACAAGAGAGTAGAGGGGGAGAAACATCATAAGATCCAACTATAATAGCAAAGCTCGCGATACATCAAGATTGTATCACCTCAAGAACACGAGACAGATCAAACACATAGCTACTGGTACATACCCTCAGCCCTGAGGGTGAACTACTCCCTCCTCATCATGGAGAGCACCCGGATGATGAAGATGGCCACCGGAGAGGGATTTCCCCCTCCGGCAGGCTGCCGGAATGGGTCTAGATTGGTTTTCGGTGGCTACGGAGGCTTCTGGCGACGGAACTCCCGATCTATTCTGCTCCCTGAAGTTTTTAGGGTATATGGATATATATAGGAGGAAGAAGTCGGTCAGGGGAGCCACGAGGGTGGAGGGCGCGCCCAGGGGGGTGGGTGCGCCCCCTGCTCGTGCTTTCCTCGTTGATCCCCTGACGTGCACTCCAAGTCTCCCGGATTACTTTCTTTCCAAAAATAACTCTCCCGAAGGTTTCATTCTGTTTGGACTCCGTTTGATATTCCTTTTCTTCGAAACACTGAAACAACACTACAAAAAAAATACACTTCCATGATGATACGTGTTTGTCACAGTAGCTCGCTTTTTTTTGTCATGCATGTACATCCATGACAAATTTATGACAGAATCAAGATAGTCATACCTGTGCTGTCGTAGAAGTGTTCCATGACATTACCAAAATTATCATCACGGAAGTGTCCACTTCCATGACGATAAATCGCGCGTCACAGAAGTGCTTTCGTCAAGGGTGACCGACACGTGGCATCCACCGTAACGAAACGCCGTTAAGCTATCGGGTCGGGTTTTGGATCCGATAACCCGTTAACAGCCCCGACCAATGAGGATTTTCCACATGTAAAATCATCATTGGCTAGAGGAAACACGTGTTGGCTCATCGTCGGGACAGATGTCATCCACTCACTGGACAGAAGGCGCCTATGATACGTCGACACGTGGCACGGCCCAACAAGTTTAAATGGGCCGGCCCAACTAAAGGCCCACAAGATTTTGCGGACCATAATGGGCCGGCCCAGCTAAAGGCCCATGAGATTTTGCGGACCATAATGGGCTGGCCCAGCTAAAGGCCCACAAGATTTCGCAGGCCATAATGGGCCGGCCCGGGTAAAGGCCCACAAGATTTCGCGGGCCATAATGGGCCGGCCCAGGTAAAGGCCCACAAGATTTTTGTGCGCCATAATAGGCCGGCCCAGGTAAAGGCCCACAAAATTCTTGCGGATCATAATGGGTCGGCCCAGCTAAAGGCCCATGAGATTTCGCCAACATTAATGGGCCGGCCCAGCTGTAGGCCCACAAGATTTTGAGGACCCTAGTAGGCCGGCCCGTTAACTGGCTGCCATGTTTTGGGCCAAATGCCGGCCCATATTTGATCCGGTCTATTAATGGCCTGCCACGCTCCGGGCCTAATAGTGGCCCATACGAGATCCGGCCCATTAAAAGCCTACCACATTCTGGGCCAAATTACGGCCCAGATCAGGTCCGGCCCTTTAAGAGGTTTTGGGCCTAATTATGGCCCATATCAGATTTGGCCCGTCAACTGGACACTATGCTTTTGGGCCCACTTGCTAAAGGCCCACTTAGTAATTTGGCCTGATATTAGTTTTGGCCTATTAAGGGCCCGTTTAACATTTCAGCCCTATATTAATTTCAGCCTGTTAAAAGCCCGTCATATAGTTGGGCCTAACTACGGCCCGGTTTGCATCGGGCCTGCTGGCAGCCGATATCTGATTGGCCCAAACAAGTACCGAGACAATTTTTTGGTCTGTTAAAAGCTCGTGATTTGATTCGCACAATCATGGGTCAGGGTTCATTTCGGGCTGCTGCCGGCCCGTGAGCTGATTGGCACGTTTCAGGCCCAACCTACATCGTGATTGCATGACGGCCCGATTATGTACCGTAATTTTACGGTTTGGCCGGTTTACTGCGAAGACACGATATATTGTTGGGGAACGTAGCAGAAATTCAAAATTTTCCTACGTGTCACCAAGATCTATGGAGAAACCAGCAATGAGGGGAAGGAGAGTGCATCTACATACCCTTGTAGATCGCTAAGCGGAAGCGTTCAAGAGAACGGGGTTGAAGGAGTCGTACTCGTCGTGATCCAAATCACCGGAGATCCTAGTGCCGAACGGACGGCTCCTCCGCGTTCAACACACGTACAGCCCGGTGACGTCTCCCATGCCTTGATCCAGCAAGGAGAGAGGGAGAGGTTGAGGAAGACTCCATCCAGCAGCAGCACAACGGCGTGGTGGTGGTGGAGGAGCGTGGTGATCCAGCAGGGCTTCGCCAAGCACCGCGAGATATGAGGAGAAAGAGAGGTAGGGCTGCGCCAGGGAGAGGTCAAGAACTCATCTGTTGGTAGCCCCAAGTCCTCAAGTATATATAGGGGAGAGGGAGGGGTGCACCCCACCTAGGGTTCCACCCTAGGGGCGGCGGCCAGCCCCAATCCCATCTAGGGTGGCGGCCAAGTGGAGGGGGAGAGGGAGGCGCACCAGGCATGGGCCCTAAGGCCCATCTGCCCTTAGGGTTTGCCCCCTTCCTCCCCTTAGGCGCCTTGGGCCCTTGTGGGGGGCGCACCAGCCCACCTGGGGCTGGTCCCCTCCCACACTTGGCCCATGCAGCCCTCCGGGGCTGGTGGCCCCACTTGGTGGACCCCCGGGACCCTCCCGGTGGTCCCGGTACGTTACCGATAAAACCCAAAACTTTTCTGGTGACCAAAACAGGACTTCCCATATATAAATCTTTACCTCCGGACCATTCCGGAACTCCTCGTGACGTCCGGGACTCCGAACAACATTCGGTAACCACGTATATCTATTCCCTATAACCCTAGCGTCATCGAACCTTAAGTGTGTAGACCCTACGGGTTCGGGAAACATGCAGACATGACCGAGACACCTCTCCGGTAAATAACCAACAGCGGGATCTGGATACCCATGTTGGTTCCCACATGTTCCACGATGATCTCATCGGATGAACCACGATGTTGAGGATTCGATCAATCCCGTATACAATTCCCTTTGTCTAGTGGTACGATACTTGCCCGAGATTCGATCATCTGTATCCCGATACCTTGTTCAATCTCGTTGCCGGCAAGTCTCTTTACTCGTTCCATAACACATCATCCCGTGATCAACTCCTTGATCACATTGTGCACATTATGATGATGTCCTACCGAGTGGGCCCAGAGATACCTCTCCGTTTACACGGAGTGACAAATCCCAGTCTCGATTCGTGCCAACCCAACATACACTTTCGGAGATACCTGTAGTGTACCCTTATAGCCACCCAGTTACGTTGTGACGTTTGGCACACCCAAAGTATTCCTACGGTATCCGGGAGTTGCACAATCTCATGGTCTAAGGAAATGATACTTGACATTAGAAAAGCTTTAGCATACGAACTACACGATCTTTGTGCTAGGCTTAGGATTGGGTCTTGTCCATCACATCATTCTCCTAATGATGTGATCCCGTTATCAACGACATCCAATGTCCATGGTCAGGAAACCATAACCATCTATTGATCAACGAGCCAGTCAACTAGAGGCTTACTAGGGACATGCTGTTGTCTATGTATCCACACATGTATCTGAGTTTCCTATCAATACAATTCTAGCATGGATAATAAACGATTATCATGAAAAAGGAAATATAATAATAATCAATTTATTATTGCCTCTAGGGCATATTTCCAACATATATATACAGTAAAATAACTGCAGCATCGTGAATAAGAAAAAACCTATACTATACATTGAAGAAATTACTGCATATTACATCCAATGGGCATCAAAGTTCACCACTATGATAATAAAGCACAAGCAGACAGCAGATTACATACACTAGGCATCAAAGATCGCCACCAGTGAAAATAAACACGCCGACAAAATAATATACAAAACTGACAGCACTTCAATAGAGTTCAAGAAAGGTTAGCCCTGCTGGGGAGCTGCAGCGCAAGCAGCTGAGCAAGATGATGAGACTGTGCTTGTTCAACACTTATATCTTCATCACTCTGAAAGATAAACAAGCAGACAGATGACATGTTTTGCACATAAAAGTATCAATGCTGACAATTCATCACATTTCTTACTGACGAATAACGTGACACAGTTTAAATTTGCATTAACACAATATGGTATTGTTCAGGTCAAGACATGGCAGGAAATGACATTGTGAAGGAGTTGGCAGCTTCACGACACCACTGGATTACAGATCAAGAACTCATAAGTATCAATGGTTAGTGTGCTGTCAATTTATACCATTTCAGATTGGCAAATAAAGAGACGGTTTAAATAATAGTAGAATGATATGACATTGTTCATAGTTAAGACATTGCAGAATATGACATTATGCTGTAGTGGGTAGGTTCACCACACCACTGGATTACAGATGAAGAACAGAAGCATACATGCAGTGCAAAAGAAGATCACTTGCTCTGTATAGTTTAATTTACATGGTATGAAGAAGGAACTTGGTTGTACAACTGAAAACTTAAATTGAGAAAGGACGAACTTTTTTTATGAACTACATATAATTAACTTTAAACAAGCAATTTGATGCAAACACCAAAAATAAACAGCTGTTGCAGTCATGCCTAACCAAATATATACAACAAAGTTTGAAGGCTTGAGATGGAAAAACTTACATTATTGGTGAAGACAGGCTCTATAAAGGCCTTGTCCATGCTGATGGGGGGGGCGATTCAAGAAGTTTACCACAGAATCCTCTTCAAAAGCATTGCCTTTATTCTACATTTTGTTAAGAGTAAATATAGATGTGATAATATACGAAAAAATGGAGAATATTTAAGATAAGATGAAGAGTGATGCTACATAACCAAGTAGCTATAAATGTAAGTGCAGCGATGCAGGAAAAAGGTACAACCAAGAGCAATGCACAACTAAACTTCTTCAGTACCAACCTTATGGTAAGAGTAAATATAGATCTGATGTGTAGAAAATGGAGGGCAAAGGAAAATAAGCTACAGAGTGATGGTACATGAACAACTACCTGTCATTATAAGTACACTGATAAAGGACATCATGTACTTACAAGAACAATGCAGAGCTAAAAAAACATTGGCATTGGATATATTCTACACTAATATAACCATTCATACAGATCAGATAATTTGGAGCGAACAATTGATAAGCAAGCTATCATGCATACTGCTGTCACATAATGAACCAGGTATGTATGCAAGTACAGTGATACAGGACAACAGGTACTAACAAGAGCAAAGCAGTGGGCAGCATATTTGCGATATCCTGTCGTTCTTGTCAAACCGGAATTCTTCTTCGAGCAGATTTCCTGCAAAAAAGATCCGTAAGGCACATGCGGAAAAGTAGAAGTTCAAATTGTCATGTGATTTTATAGACAGTACCTCATCCTGGGAACGAGACCAGTGCATAACAAGGTTTTTCCATTCAATGTCTTCTAAATTTAGCACAGGAGACTTCACCGGAAATTCGTTTATAGACTTGCCATCAAAGTGTGATTTCCTCAGGTAACACCAATACTGCTGCAATGCTTCCTTGAAAAGCACAAGCAAGCTTTGCTCGTCATGACTATCCAGATTGACCCTCGCCTAGTTACAACAATGTAATGTAAATCATTGATGTGTTCAATTAGTAGAAAACAGGAAAATAATAACCATGAATAATAGCACTTACACGTAAGTTGGACAGGAAGATGTGGAAATGGTGTTTGTCTTCACAATAATCTTCCCATGATGGAATATATGCACGTAGTCCCTAACAACATTGAAAGCATTGTCTTTTAAACTGGGAATAAAGGGAATGGGGTTCCAATCTGCAGGAATTGGTCGTCTCTGTAGTTGGGATAGGTCTTCGGCCGGTGGACTTGTTGTACTTTTTGCTGGAGTGGGATTTTTCTGTGGTACAGCTGGTGCTATGGCAAATGAAATCGGTATACCTTTTGCTGGAGTGCAGGTCTTGTGTGGTGGGGCTAGTGGTGTGGCCAGTGAAGTATGGGTACAGTCTGCTGGAGTCGGTCATATACCTTTTGATGTCTGATGCACAAGAACAGCATTTGAGTGGGAAAACATGGTATGATGACAGATGGAATATGTATTGATAATGGATGGGCATGACATCTCGACATATATGATGAGTAAACTAAGCAGATGGTGCTGCAACAAAGTAGAAGAAATGCAAGACAACATATGCAAGATACGCGCAATCAATAAAACCTTGCCAAATTAGAACAGGCACCTTGATGGGTGAACAGGACAGGCCATCTGCCTTTGACTCCTCGAGGTTAGAATAGTCATTAGGACGATATTCTGAACAAGAATCAACAGCTGGGGAGCGTACGAGTTTCATTGCTTCCAGAATGGCACTCAATGCCTTGCTTCCAATTTTGTAAGTCATTGCAGTGTTCCACAATATTCTTCTGATGCGCGGATTCTGATATTCACTGTAATTGCGTATAATATTTGAGAACCATGAAAACATAAATAGTTGTGAGATTATCTTTGTAATGCAGATGATATCCTATACACCTAAGAAGTTTACCCCCACTACTTTATTTATCTCAACATGCAAGTTGTCCACATCATCAACCATGCCATGCAAGCAAAACTAATTTCATTTGCAGCCACATCATCACTAACCCTACAGCTGGCATCCACACAATTCCATCAACAAATCATGGGACCTAGTTTTTCATTAGTGCGCGACGATCCTGGTCACAGAAGCGACCCTTTGTTTCCACAGGATTTTTTCTTAGAACGCAGCTATACTACTCATGAATCGATCCGTCATTTACTTAGGATTCAGTTTTTATTACTTAGTGCGCTACAGTCTCGTCAATGAAGCAATCCATTGTTTCCTATTCGTAACAAACGACACGTCCATTTTATAACTGGAAGAAGAGCCCAGATGCATCGTCTCTCACTTCCCGATGCCCGATGCAAGGATGCATCTCATCTTCCCACCTATTTCTTATTGAGTTGTGTCTGTGGAACAGAGCTCCGGCGCGAGTGACCTCAATGCCAAGAGGTTGGTTGTAGCGCCACCGCACCATGCCTGGACGGAACCGTCGCATGCCCATATTGCCTCGCTGACTCCGGCATGGGCTTCTCTCGCCCGACCACCATCGACCGTCCACATGGGTTTCACCCGCCCGCGGCTGCCCGCCACCCCGCATCGTCACGTTGTCACGAAGAATCTTGCCGCCGCCCGCCGTACATCGCTCTGTCCCTCCTCCTTTTCCTCCGGCCTCGAGCACGGCGAGCCGGCCTTCATGGAGTGCGATGGTAGAGGAAGAAGGCTAAACTACTTTCCATAATCATGTCTCTTATGTCTTCTCAACATTGCTAGCACCAAGCATGTGGGATTTTATTGTGGCGTGCAAATTGGAGTCCTCCATATCTTTGGCATTGATGTGCCCATGTGCAAGCTAAATGGGTAATGCATGACCCTTTCCGTAATTCTTTTTCATTATCGAATCTACGAGGGGTCAATCTTTTTCTCATGCTCTTAATATACAATGTTATTTTCATTTTGTTTCAGTTTTCTTGGACAAGTGTTTGATTGCTAATATATATCTACTTTTGTCATGCTTTTTTCAGGAATAGTATTGATGTTTTTTCATGCTGCCTACCAAGCGGTTGCCAAAGTTGAGAAGTAGGCTACGGTAAGCCATCGTCAATTATTAGTGACTCTCACTCCTTCGGAATAATGATGTGATTAGTATTTCCTAATATGTGGACTTCTGCTTCCTACCCATTAAATTTGTTCATGTAAAGGAGTTTGGATTTAATCAGAGGAAGCGATCAATGTTTTTCTGTTTGCAATCAATTAGCTACAATATTGAAAACCATTCAAATTATTTTTTCAACAAACTATAAGATGCAGGATGCACTATTGTTCATCTTCCTTTGAAGCTGGAGTACTGGACGCACAATGAACGATGCCCGAGGCAGTCCTCTCACTCATCTTAACCTATTGTCAGTTAGGTCTGTCGTGTACTCATATAATTGATGTGGAATTGTACCCTTTGTCATTTTGTTCGCTAACAAGCCTAATTTTTAAGTTTGGTGCATACAAAGGGCCTTACGCTAATCCCTTGATCTTTCTATGGAGTATTTCTATGCTAAAGTGTAAATTATCAGTGCACCCTCATCATTTACATTTATTACAATTTCAATTTTCAGTCCGCAGGAAAGAATTTGCAGTGAAGCCACAACGGGAAGCCATGACAGAATAGAGTTTTTGCAGCAGGAAAGCTGTAATTAGTCACATCACCATTTATTTTCATTTATCTCTGACCATCATGGGAACTATAGGGATAAATGAAAACTGCATGATTTTGTTAACATATATGATCGATGTGTTCACTTTACCTTATTATGATTGATGTAGGTAGGACCTCTGTGCAAGCAAAACTTGATCTATCACACAACATTGGACATTTATATCAACTGTTCTGTTTCATAGCTCTTATCACATGTTAGTTGTAGAGATGAAATTCAATGCTACAGGTTGGGGCTTATTTTCAAAATTATGAATAGCCAAACTTTCATACTCATGCGATTTGTCATACTAATTTTTCTGATGTTGAGTAGGGGTGTGAGTTAATGTGTCTAAGATGCATTTTGTCGAATACGTGCGGTGACATCAAGCAATTCAATGGTAAAAATGTTGGGCTACATCTCTTTTTTAGTTTTGAGCTTTACAAATGTCCTGTACTAATATCTCCTTTCGAGCTGCAAAGAAAAAATGACGAGACACCATTCCTCAATATCCCCCCTTTTCTCCTCAAACCTATTTTTATTTAGTGCATTGTGTCATAGTTGGCACTCTTAAATAACCAAGATAACCTCTCGGCAGTCAATCATTTATAATCCAATAAGGTCGAAGGTTCATATATAGTCTGTCCATGTCACATTGTTGTTCCTGGAATTGTCAGTGCCAATTTAGCCTTACAATCCTTTTGTAAATAAGACCCTTAATGTCAGCTAAAAATACCGCATCAGTGCGCGGGTCACCATCATATCCCCATGTAACCAAATAGATTATTCCAGTAATATACTTCTCTCAACATGTATAAAAGCAACCTCAACAATTTAATAAAATAAATCATATGTATTCTGTCAGTTTTACTTCTAATATTACCAACCAAATATTCATGTCATGAAAAATCAAATCTCATCAAAATATATTGTTACCAATTCCCGCAGCAACGCGCGGGGTATTATCTAGTTCTAATATAGGGGCGCCCCTGTAAACACTTGTGTGTTATCACTGGATTCTGATGAGAGAGCTCATGTGTGCTGTAATATGGTGCGTGCATTTATATAATCTGGCACAAGTACACAAAAAATAGGCTCCAGAAGTAAGGATAGCTGGCATATGATAGGTTCATAATATACTGTATAGAGAGTTTATTGCCAAACCATGATAACAAGAGCACATAGCAACTAGGCAGATCATAGGGGTTGTTTGGTTTTAGGACTAGCATTGCCACACTTTGCCAAACATTTTTGCCAAACTTGACTAAGGTTAGTTCATCAAAATGAGAGCCACAAGTTGGCAAGCCTAAGGGAATCTTGCCACACTCTTTGTGTGTATGCCATGTGGGGTCCAAGTGTGGCTTGCCTAAGATGTGGCTTGAACCAAACACTCACCTAAGTTGGTCAAACTTGATTAACCTTAGGTGTGGCAATCTTTGGCAAAGTTAGTCACAAACCAAACAGCCCCATAGTGTACATAACAGGGGTACACCATAACCAGGATATATAAATCGGGAAAGTGGAACTGGCTGGAAATTACGGTGTTGTATTGCCGCTAGTAATTGAAAGCCTATCGATCACGAACAGGCCAGCTCTATCAGCTGTTGACTACAGATGTCCCTGCTCCCCTTCTTGACAAGGAACATACTGTGCTTCCCATACAGAACACCGCACGGGCCGCCGGCCAAACCACCGGCCCCACCGCCTATGTTCCTCCGCCACCCCCCCCCCCCCCCCCCCCCCCCCCGAGTTTTCTTCGTTCGACGAGGCCCCTCCACCACCCCCCACAACCACCATCCCCACCCGAGCCCCTTCGATCGCACCGGCGAACTCCGACAAGCTCTGAAAAATCGACTGACCCAATTTTGAAATTTAGTCTACTGTGATTTAACTAGTGTGGAATATAAAAGGGGAAAACCATAAGCATTGAGAGTATGGTGTTGAGCGTGCCATGGCGGATCTGAAGGTGAAAACCGGACAAAGGCAACTTCGCAACCAAGACAAGAAATCAGAGTAAAGCAGTGCCGATCTATTTTCTTGCTGCGATAAATAAGTTGAGCAGATACGAAAGAGTACCGTCTCTGGTGCGGCGCCGTGTATGCATCTGGTGAGAATTTGACGGTGCTGCGGTAGCGATGGCTGTCGGCGGCATGGAAGCAGATCTAGGAGGGTAGACGGTGGCGGTGGGGCGCGGTGGACGAGACGGTTGTAGGAGCGGCGCTGGCAAGGTGGACGACGGCGGAGATGAAGCGAGAGGACGGGATGCAATGATTCCGGTCCGAAGCCGTGGATGAGAGAGGTCGATCTCTTGTAATGGACGGCGGCGTCGGGGTATCAGCTCCGGCATGGTGGAGGAGGAGGCGGTGGATGGGGAGGCGGACGGCGGCGGACGGAGGAGGGTGGGGTGTAGAGGGTGTTTTGGCGCCCACTGAGTACGAATGGGGAAAAGGGAGGTAGAGAGGAAGGGGGAACCATGTATTCAGGGCGCGCTTGTCTCAAATGCGAGGAAATTTACAAAGTTAGCCCCCGTTTCAAATTTCTACTACATCACAGCAACACTAGTCGGTTGGGGATAGGACGGTAATCTCACATACACCAAATATTTGCCGACGAGAGTTTGTTTTTGGCGCCCACCGTGTATGAATATGAATCGGGGAGGGAGTCGATTTCGGCCGAGGACACACTGTGTTTTGGCGCCCACCGTGTATGAATCCGGGTGAGAGGCGGTTACGTCACATTTGGGTGAAATTACAAACTTACCCCTATCGAAACCTATAGAAATCCAGCATATAGGCTTTGTGTGGCAGGGATAGGCAGTATTGATTTCCATCTCGCAGATTTTGGTTTCGGGCGGTTACTGCGACTTTCCCCGCTTCGTTCAAATTTTGCAGAGTGCACGTTTACCATGCCAACTCAATTCGAATCCCGTTTGTATTCTATTTTTTTGGGCGGGATCCATTTTCAATTGGAATTACATTCTATATAGATCATTTTTATATATACTTTCAAAAGCACAACACCATTTATACATAAATATGGTTTACAAATGGCATGATCTCCGATTCATAAGGTTGTATCCATCAATTTGGATTTTCAAATATTTGAAACCACTTTATGTTGAAATCCAATGTATGCATTCCTTGCTAATTGTCTCCAATTAATGTGTGTTTCATGCGGGTTTTTTTACTTCTCAAACATGTATAATGTGTTTCACACACGCAACATATAGTGTAATCCCGTTTAGACATTAATTGCATACAAACCATGCATTGTTTGAAATTTAAGAATCTATGGATCACCAATATTGATAAACTATATAACATTACACGTGTGCCCAAATTCAAATGAATATGCATGCTTGATACACCAATTTGCGTTATGATATTATCGATGTCGTGATCTCCAGTTTAAATATTTGAATCCCCTTTAATCCAGATATTCGTCTCATATAGCTATCACTCATGCTTATATAGGACTATCTCTCTGGACCTATACGCGTTCATCGTCTCTCAGGTATCTCTCGTGCTACCTGTATGTCGACAATGATCTTTTATCTTCGTAACACACTGACGGTACTCTCTCCCTCGACCTTCATCACTCTATCTCTCTCTAAGTATATCTCGCTCCATGCTATGTGTCTCTAACTATGATTCTCCATGTGGAATCTCTTTCTCTCACACAAACACAAAACTTTGTCTCCCGGGGTCTCATTTCTCTCTACTATTCCCATGTGTGCCACTCGCACACCCCTCATACAGAGATGTCTTTCGCTCCTTAGATATGAGAACCTATGACTCTTCCTCTTCAATATCTCTTTCTCACGCACAAACACAGACTCTGTCTCCCAGGGTCTCATATTTCTCCATTGTTCTCTTGTATGTCGCTCACACACACCCTCTCTCCCTAGAGATATCTTGCGTTCCCTCGTATGTCTCTCTAACTATCACTCTCGTTGTGAAATATCTTTCTCTCTCGCAAACACAAAACTCCGTCTCTCTGGATCTCATTTCTCTCTGATATCTATTTGTATGTGACTCACACGCACCCTCTCTCTATCTCTCTCACACCCACACACATAACCCAGCCTTCTGATCCACTCGACTCCTATCTCTAATGCACACTAGCTAGCATCTTTATCTTTCTATTTATCTGTTTCTCCATCAACCTTCTTTCTCGCCCTCACTCTTGATTCCTATCACGCACACTACATATGTTTCTCTCTACATGCAGTCAAGTGCCCTCTCACACACATATATAACTTCACCCTTTGAACCACCCGACGGTCATCTCCAACACCCAAACTAGCGGATGTCCCTCTAGCTAGCATCTCCATCTCTGTATCTATCTGTAGTTTCTCTGTCAACATTTCTTTCTCGCACGGAGTCTTGCTTCCTATCACCCACACTATATATGTCTCTCCATACATATGCATTTATAGGTTGGTCTCTTTTGCACAATCGTTGCGCCTCACTCCCTCTGCTCGCCATAGATGCATGCTCCATCCCACGCCACTATCTCTTAAAGACAAAAACACATGCTCAATTGTCAGGACTTCTTCCATGCACTCTCACATGCATGCATATTGTCATACCGATCCGTCTCTCCCATGTCGTTGATCTTATGACTTATGTCTTCTTTCTTTTATCTCGATCATGCGCGCACGCACACACACACATCCCACGTATACATGTATACCTCTCACACATGCACGTTCAAGATCTCTATGTCTCCATACGTAGTTAATTACCCTCAATCCTAACGCCACATCGAATCGTTCTCCTCTTTTGTGCACATAACTTCCGCCTGGATGGGTAAAACACACACTCACACTTAACAATCTCCTTCTAGCTAACACCCCCCCCCCCCGCCTCTCACTCTTCCCCTATATCCCCGAAACCAATAAGACCATCCCTTAGTTTAATTCCCGCCTACATGCACCATTGATATATAGTAGTCTTCCTCGGTGTCTCTCGAACAAACACGTTCTCTCGAAGTCGACTCCTGTCACGCGCACACACCTTCTCTTCCCTCTCTACGGGCATTTTCTCTCTCGCACCCCATCGATGGTGGCCTCTGCCATACACATCACCTCTCTATGATGAAAGCCATGCACACTTAAATTACATCCGCCACAGAGGACCCCGCGACACACACACACACACACACGCACCCCCCCCCCAACACACACACTAAGACTCCATCTCTCTCTCTCACACACACACACACGCGCAAGCACGCATGCCCCCCCCCCCACACACACACTAAGACTCCATCTCTCTCCCTCTCTCACACACACACACAAACTAAGACTCCATCTCTCTCTCTCATACACACACACCCACACACACATTAAGACTCCATCTCACACACACATGCTCTAGGCGGAGCATTTGTTCCTACCACCCTTCATCCAACCTTACCCGTATGATAAACAATCACCTTTATTTACTTTCATAACATGGACAAATTCCACTTTACTTTAGTAGTCAGCAAACTTATCATCTGTACCCTTATAAAAAAACGAGTTGGTGGTGATGGTGTGCCTGCCATCTTGTAATACAGACCATATGATCTATATCTGAGGATAGAAACCAAACTATGATAATTTTACAAAAGATACCGGCACCTCTCTCCACATCATTATCTCCCGCAACCTCATTGCTCAGCAATTAAAAAAGGAATAAGTCTCTAGAACAATCTAGCATGCATGGTGGCCGCTGCCGCCTGCCGGCGCCGTCCATCCCCATGCCTCCGCCCATTCCGACCACCAGTCACCACCACGCTCCACTCCTCCTCGCCTTATCTCTCATCTTTCATTTTTTCGATGACATTCTCGAGATACCAGTTTTCCGATAAAATTCTTGAGATATCATTAGTTTTGACACATGGGATTACTCCTGCATGGGTCAATCACAACAGGTGTTCTGTAAAAAAATGCATATTGATGTTCCGTGCAATGCACGAGAATCTTGCTTGTAATTATATAACGCAAATCACAAGCAGCAAGTGACATATTTTTGACACAACCACGTTAACATGGCCACGTAAATCACTAGCTAAAGTAAATACCATTATACTTATATCCTGATGCAAAAGGTTGAGTACATGTCCGAAGAGTAGAGTCACACACACGCACTCTGTCTCTCAGAATCTCTCTCACACACACACCAGTTACGTGACGCCCACTTAAGCAGACACGTATGTTACAATTTGTGCACCCGCGGGTACACGTGATGCTGCGCATTTATTTAAGTCGAAAGGCGAACCCAAACAGTAGCCACATTCATTCCCCACCCGCCGCCTCTTCTCTGGTCGTCGTCGCCCGGTAGCCATGGGCCGGCCGAAGGTAACAACATACGCCATACTCCCGCCAGAGCGGCGCTTTAATATGGAAATTTTAGTGGTCATGCATGCATCTTTTTGTGCTAGTACTCCTATGTAAGGGTTGATCGGTCGCTTCCCGCGGACGTGCGCGGGCGGTGGAAGAGGAAGGAGAAGGGAAGCGGGCTGTGGAGTAACATTTTTTACCATAATTACTTAGGAAACTGAGTGCAATAATTGAGTAGTTTTGCAAACTACCAGTACTACACCTGAAACAGTTCAAAACCTATACTCCCTTGCCAGCGTGCTTCCCGCGTGAAACGGTCAGCGTCGCCCTGGAGCGTCAGTGCCACATTGGGCATCTACAATGCAGGCGCTAACGCCAGGCGCCAGGGTCAGGATCCCGGCCGTTTCCTCGTAATCCCGTCCAAATCCTGAAATTTGGTTAGCATCGATGCCATAAGAGTCGTCCGGCGCTAAACGAGCTGCCTGTTCTATTTTTTATGCGTAGCGCCCATACGCTGGCTCTCACCGTTGCATGCCTGGACTCCAAGCCGAGGCGCTAGGAGAAAATCCTTTTTTATTCCTAATCAAGCGCCTGATTAGGCGCCTTGCGATGGAGATGCCCTTAATGCCCGGCCAGAGCGGAGGCGACCTCTCACTCGCGCCGGCTTTGAAGTGGCGCGATGGCCGAGAGAGCGCCGCTTCCCGGTGCACGCGACTGCTCCGCGTCGAGATTGGCCATAGGCCCTGTTTGGATCCATGGGTTAGAGTTAGTTTGAGCTAGTTGGGGCTCAAATAGCCCTAAACTATCCAAGCATGAGGGTTTAAATTGGAGCAAGTTGCACCGAACCCACCAAAAAAAACTATCCCACCCAAGAGGTGCTAACTGGAGATAGTTCTCATTGGGACCACTGAAAAATCACTTTTCTCTCTCCATGAAGTGCATTTATTGTCAATCTAACCCTGTCACCCAAACACCTCTTTGGCTACAGTTAGTTCAGGGTTAGTCATGAGTTAGTCTAACCTCTAGCTAAGTTAGAGTATCAAACAGGAGCAGTATAGGACATGCAAGTTGCTCAAAGCATACAGGAAAATTCGTACGTGAAAGGATTTTTTTTCTTTTTGAAAACGGAACATGAAAGGATTTTTTTTTAGAATGCTCTTGGCATGTCGCTAACATGTGATAGTTAACCGACCTCAATAGACGGCAGAAACGCCAGCCCGCCGCACTTTGATAGAGACGAGGAGGGAGAAGCGATACAGACTGCTGGATTACTAGAGATAGGTGTCACACGGAAGCCAAGAAATATGGTGATAGCGTGGGTTAGCCATGTACTATTATGATACTACACTGGGCTACCGTGTTTCGTACTCTTCCAGTCCACTATGGAGATGATTGGTTAATTTTATATCGCTGAATAATATTAAATATTATGAGTGCAAACGCTCCACCACGAGGTTCCTTGCTCCTTCTCGGTCGTCCGGAATCTATGTTCTTCTACTCTATTTTTTTACATGAGCTTTGTTCATCCTTTTGCCAACACGCGAGACATCTAGCATCAAGGTGCACGTGTTATGCAAGGATCGTTCCATCTATATGAAGAACACGTGGGACTGGAACTACAAGACGAACATGTACCCAGGAGTGGATGTACGAACCTGAGTAATGTAGCGCAGTAAGTGAAGTAGAAAGGCACAAATGGTATGAACATGCGTGGCATATAGGGTGTGTTTGGTTGCGTTCTCGTCTCAGCATAGTTGTTCCCTCTTCATGCATGCTCAACTCAACACCCCTCTTCATGCATGCTCTCTTCATGCATGCTTCTAGTGTATTTGTGCTAAACTAGTGTGGACTCATGCACCCTCCATACACTCTACCAAACACCCAAAAGTAGGTCGAGAAGGGAACTCTTGGGCGGCATTTGTCTCTTACTACGTACTACCACTAAATGTTGTACGTGCAATGCACGGTGATGTTATGGAGTACGTGCCTAAGTACTCTACTACTACTATATTAGTTGGAGGCACATATTAACTTTTATATTTGTTTACGTGTATGCCCCGAGACCTTCCAACTAGACGTGTCTTTGTCTCCAGGTCGCACTTTGTATCGTTCATACCACTAAGTACTACTACGTGTGGTCTTCGACCCAGAAGTGGAAGAAGTGGAGACGCTCTACCACACTGCTTTTTTACGCTGGGCTCTACCACGCTGTTCATGTCCCACTCCTTTCGCTGACGTGTGGGACATCCAACACGTGCCGTGTTTGGCACCCTTCGTCGTAAGAGTTGGAATGCTAGCATTCATCAGAAATAAAAAATAATTATAAATCGGCAGTGATACTATTTTTTTTGCAAACCAATCAGCAGTGATACTATACCACGCGGTTTCCTTGCTCCTCGATATCGGAAAGAATACTTCCGTTCGCCAACATGTGGGGCGTTGACCATCCTGGTCCACTTGCCATGCACGCAGAACTCCAAGGGAGTCACCCAGGTCGTCGCGCCGCAGTAACAATGACTAATGAGCCATCAAATCACAGGCCCACTTCCCACTTTGAAGTTGCTTGGACGAAGGAACCATCATGACTTCGTTGAATTCCACCTCTTGAAGAAAACTATTGTACCAGCAGTACTGCTAGCTACAGTAGTTACTCCAACAGAGACCTCCTTTGGTTCATAGGACAGGAATATGAAAATCATAGGAAGTGAGATGACATGCATCTCAATTCCTATAGAGAAAGAGATTCCATTTGATGCTTAGGATAGGAACTTTTCCATTTAGTCTAGGCTAATGTACTGGTAATTTGCTCTAAAAACTACAGTAGTTACTAGTAGTACTGATACATGCTCGTACGCACACACACACAAACTACTAGTACTACTACTTCTCACATGCTGGCCAGACACCGTCGTTCTCCTTCCCGGCTTTGTCGGCGACACCCCACCGTGCTTGGATCTCCACCGACCTCTCCGCAGCAGCGCGTGCGTCCTTTTGTTTCTTGCGGCGGCGGGCCTCTCTTTTCTTGAGTGCTTTTTGACTTTTTCGCTCCCTCTGTGCGGCTTTGGCCGCCTCTTGCTCTACCGCCCATTCGGCCTTGGCATCTTCAAATTCCTCCCACATAGTTGTGAGGTCGCGAGCGGCGATGAACTTGACACGGCGGGATGCCATCGCTTCCCTACCATTTTGTGTGCGGTCGTGGGCAGCGAGGAACTCGGCGCGGCGGGATGCCATCGCTGCCTTACCGGTTAGTGTGCGGCGCGGTGGCATGAACGACGCTTGGTGAGAGCTCTGGGGTGGAGTGGTCGGACAACCGTATAGTGCATTGGTTTGTCAAGAGCTCAAGGATAGAAGACGAAGCAAATTTGGATTCCCCTTCAATCCTGGTCATTTATTACCGAGTAAAATGCATTGGCGGTCATCGAACTTGTCTTGATAGCTCACTTTGATCATTGCATACAAGATATGGTGATTATACGGTCACTGGCTCAGCGTATAGCTCCGTATTTGTCTGGTTGACCAGTCAAACAGTCCGCATGCGCCTCATCAGCTCGTGTTCTTTATCTATCTATGCGGGCCTACCTATCAATGGAGAAAGAAATACTGTAAAAACCAAAATTATGCTAGAGTCCGGACCGCTTCCGGAGCCCGCTCTCACCGCCCTGGCCCCTCAAGACGCCAGCTGCCCGCCGCATGCATGCATAGCAAGTAGTACTCCTTATGTGGAGGAGAGAGAGGCATTGACAAAGTCAAGGAGTGGGCTCTGCAAGAGCCCGTCTCTACACGTGCTCCTAGGTATGACAAAATAATTCTAAAAAAAGGCATAAAACAATTGTGTCTTAAAAAAGAAAGGTAAAAAACATTTGAGAGGAAATAGATAGAGAGAAAGTGAGAAAAAGATGTAACCTGGGCATTACATGAGGAAGGAGGGAGTGGTGCAGATGCCAAGTTCACTGGGCTGCCGTGTTTCACACTCCTCCATCGTAACAGTGGAGACAATAGCTTTCATCAAAAATAAATAATGAATACTCGTTGCTCGTCCTCTATATCGAAAAGAATACTTTCATCTGCCAACATGTGGGACGTCGACCATCCTAGTCCACCTGCCATGCACAAAATTATCCTGGTCTACCCCGGTCGTATCGCAGGCCCAACCTTTCCCACTGTAAGTTGTTCGGACGAAGGAACCATCATGACTTCGTTGAATTCCGCTTCTTCAAGAAAACTTATTGTACCCGCAATACTGCTACCACACGCGAAGACTGGACGGCACTGTACCACGTCATATCACTGAAAGCCACTAGGCCAAACTAGCCCGCCTAGGTCATCTACTTTGGAACGAAGGGAGTACGTCTCTGCACTGCTATGATTTTGTGTTGCACGTCATATCACTGAAACCCACTAGGCCAAACTAGCCCGCCTAGGTCATCGATCGCTAAGCCTAAAATTTTAGGAGCTAGGGCTATTGGTCGATCGACGAGGGATAAGTATAAGCATACCACGAGCTCATCAGCCCCAACGTTTCTCTTCGGTGAGTGTTTTGCAAGTACTATAGCTCGCACAGTAGCTAGCCTACTAACACCAAGAATCATCAAACAAGCCCTGCTGATATGATAAACAGTTCAAACTTACATCTAATCATGCCATATATTACATCAAAAGCTGGTGAGGATACATCTGTTTCCATAACTCGGAGAGGGTTCGCATGATTCATCGCATGATTCACTATCAAACAAAAGTAGCAAGATCCGCCCACACAAGACAGTGCACTAGCCCTAAGATGGTTTGATAACACGCATCGTTCTGGTAATTAAACACATGGCAATGCAAACTACCCTGAAGGATTTGCGCGACCAACTATTTCTTGTCATCGACCTCTCAGGCAATGACCACAGCACGGACAGCGGCATGGGAATCGATTTCTGGGGCGATGTCCACAGGACTGATCGCGACATCGAAATCGATCTCTAGGGCGATGTCCATAGGATGGACAGCGGCATCGGAATCGATCTCTGGGGCGATGCCAACAGGACGGGCCACGACATCGGAATCATCAAGGACGTCCACCGGCACCTGCACAACCCTAACATATTAGCAAGCACATTGCAAATAATCAAAAACCACAACTATGGTAATAAGCCATTATTTTTTACCTTGTGCAGCTCACCGGGGGATCTCAACCCTCCGGGGGCCATCTCCTCGTCCTCGATGGGGGCCATCACCTTGCCAAGGGAATACTGCTTCTAAACGGCGACTATCTCCTCAAACTCGGTCTTGAGCCTCACATAGGTGGCAATCAGAGTTCCTGGGGTAGGCACGGTGGGGCCCTTGTTGTTCTTCCAACTTCCTTTGAGGAGTTCGTCCGCCAACATCCTCAACTCTTTGGCCAATGCTTGTTTCTTGGAGTTCTTCGTCTCCATGGGTTGGCCCGCCAACATGGTCAACTCGTTGGTCGGTGCTCGCTTCCTGGAGATCGCTGTCTCCAGTGGGTTGTCCGTCGGCAACTCTTTGCCTAGTGCTCCAGGATCCATCAATGAACTGACAAACAAAAAGCAATCGAAAGGAAACCACAATCGCAATGAAAACGGGAAAAGAATAGGATGTGAGAATCAGTCGGTGCTTCGCAAAAAGAAGATTCTTGGAATGAAAATATAGCAGCATAACTGATTCGCCCACCTTTCCTTCGTCGGTACAGAAGAAAAATGGCAGAAGTGAGTATCCTGGAGTGAGGTTTTCTTCAATAAAGGGAAGAAAGGGCTTGAACGAGCGTTCCAGTGAAACGATGGTTGCTTGATCCAATCCAACTTGGAGGCCACCTTACCACTGCTGGTAAAGGTGTGGGTTTTGTGATATGACGGGTCACGACGGCCACACCGGGGTTGCAGGTGAGTCTCGACTATAGCACCTCGCTGTGATTTGGTGGATGGCATGCGTGCCCGGATGCTTTGAAATGTCCCGCATGTAGATAGAGCGGCTAGTCATATAGGAGTGCTCAATATTGTGCACCGCGACCAAGGCGGAGAGGAAAATGAGAGAACTACGTAATTAATGCATGAGTTTAATTAGGGTAGTTTTGTAAAGTACGAGATACATTCCTCCAATCGCAAAATGCCTTGGTCCACGAGATTTGAGATTTGAGCCCTATAAACCGGAAGGGAGGGAGTACTGCACATGGTGTAGTCTAGTCACTTGTTGAAATCTCTAGAAAGGCAAATACTCCTTTCCGGTTTACAGGGCTATACTACTCCCTCCGTCTAGGTGTGTAAGTCATCTTACGAAAACCAAATAGTCCCAAAACACTTAGGCGCGGTGCATTAACTTCTACCTTGTTTCTTGTTTCTTGACATATCAACCAATAAGAGATGAGAGGTGTGCATGCTTTTAATGACTTGCAATGGCTAGTTCATTGCATGCAATGCTATTAATTAGCAAATAAACATTGGTGACCCCAGGAGGAAACGGTGCTAAGCGCGTGGACCGTTGCAGAATGAGTATCAACCAATGGATAATGGAGTTTAATTGTTAAACAATAGCAATTTTGTCTCATGCAAGAGCCTGGCTAGTACTCCGAGGAACCGCACCACGCGAGTGTTCGCAACTGCCATGTTTGGGTTGTGCTTGGCTCTTCGCCTCTTCGAGAAGACAAACAATAATAATGTTACTCCTACTTCTACAGTATCGAATCCACTGCTGCATGTCTGTCCACCTCGTGCGGGAGGGATAGCGAAAGCTTCAACTTACTGCTCCTGCCTTTGCGTCTATGACAAGTGGGCCCAACAGGTGGTTGGCCCTCCTATCATGCAGCCAAAGGTAGGTGCAGTTAAGGCACCGGAGCTCAGTCCGCGAGGGAGAGGGCGTTGTAGTAATCAAATTTCTCGGTCTTGTACGAGTTGACGAAGATAGGGGTTGCTTGCTTGCTAGGGTTGCTCGCTAGGGTTGCTCACTACGTATATATATAGGCCGGAGCCTCCGCGCTTGCTTGCTAGGGTTGCTCTATTCACACACTCTCATCCTCTCCAGATTTAAACAAGATAGGGGTAGTAACACTGTCTTTCTCCCTTCAAAAAACATTGGCTTTCTATCCTCACCGCTGGTTACAGATCTGGACGTATCCCCCTCCGCCGATGAAGGGGAGGAGGGGTAGCGTTTAGGCCATCGTCGACAGCGAGGGAGGAGACCCACTGCCGGACGCACCGTTATCTCTGGCCGAGCGCCAGCGCGGGAGGTCCTCCGATCCCTTCGTCTTTGCCTGTGGGCGGATCCGGCCTCCCTCCGCCCACCTATCCACATCCCGACGACCTTCAGGTATATCTTCGTTCGAAACCGCCTTAGCTCTACTTCCCCAGCTCGCTACGTCGCTGCATGTGCATCATTTTCTACCTCTCAGCCCCTCTTGATCGGATGGTCCAACGTCACATATTTTTCTTCTTCTATTGTTAGAGGTAAAGCTACTTCATGGAGTCGAATCTTGTACTCCCTCCGTCCAAAAATACTTGTCATTGAAATGGATGTATCTAGATGTATTTTAGTTCTAGACACATCCATTTTGATGACAAGTAATTTCGGACGGAGGGAGTACTTGGTTCAAATAAGAAATAAAGTGGGGGTGGGGGGATTTAGTATGTACATTGGACTTGGTACAAACAGGAAGGAAAGGGGGTGAAAGTAGTACAGACTGGTCATCCAACCGGTGTCTTGGTCGAAAAGGGAAATATAGGGGTAACGCTGTACACAGTGGTATGACCAGGAGTAGATTTGCTATCCACACATAGGAGTAGGTGGCTAGAGTGAACAAAAATGGGACCAACCCCGATATGTTTATTGGATGTTTGTTTCTCGGGGCAACAAACTATGAATCACCACTTTATGCCCCTGTTTATGTACATGGTGCTGGACTGCTGGTGCACCCACTGTTATAAGCCATGACAAGTTTAGCCAAATGTTTTTGCCTGTAATTGTTTGAGACTCTGGCTGTTTCCTCTGTGCCTTTTTGTGCAAACAGGGATATCCAATTCACCTGGTTGCTGTTGTGACCTTTTTGTGCACTACACAAAACTCTTCTTAAAAGAAGTGAATTTTGTGTTGTTTAACTAGAATGTTAGAATGGAACAGTTGGTTCATTTTGGTGGAACTGCACAAAGGGAGATCTGTGTTCCAATCCTCACCATCCATATTGGCGCCATAACCTTCCTTTAGGTAAGAATGATATTTAATGCATGTGTTCATCTCTATTTTCTGACTGCCATGGGAAAATAATGTTGTTTTTTACTAGTACACTTGTACTCCCTCACTGACAAAACCAATTCTGAATTAGAAGGCCAATCATGTACTTGGTTTCACCAACTGGTGAGGAGAAAGAGAAACAGAGCATGAAGAAGAAGAAGAAGAAGAATAAACAGTGCCAAGGCGATCTTGCTGAAGCCAGAGGCCTCAGTCGAGGCCATTCAAGGCCTCCGGCAACGACTACCTTACATGTGAGACGATCCTCCAAGGAGCCCTTCCACTTCTGCTGTCTCACTTAATTAATTAGGAGTACTTAAGTGCCACTAATTTATTACTGCCTAATTTTCCTGTTGGAGTTAAACAAATCTTTAGTAGGACCCTATGCTGAATAATGTACGTGTGTATGTTTGTCTATGGAGGTGAATCATGTGGTGGAGCAGGGAGGGAATATTATTAGTGTAATGACATAATAGTGCTATTGTTTTGCATGTCAATTTATTGCCATTGGTTCAATGAGGCAATGTTTTGCGTATTGTCCATCATGAATTTGATGCTAATGGTTGCGTAATATGCTAATGTCTTCCTATCCTTTCTCACTAAGCTAATGAAGGTTTCACCTTGTTCCTACTTGTGCAAACAGGGATCATGTTGTGCCAATCATACATTAAATGGAACTACACAAGACAATATAATGAACTGTATCCCAGCCAGTGCTTTAACTCTGCTGGAAGTTCTTGATAATCTTTCGATATAATCTCAGCACTGGTAAACAAGAGTGATTCCAACCATACATTTGAAGTGCACAAAAATATATACTATTGTGTGATTCCAGTGAGTGCTTTATCATCTCTTTTGGAACTACATGAATAAGCCTTTTTTCTCAGGTTGGTACGGGCCTAAGGCCTTCATCCATATTAGTTTGCTGTCATCTCTATTTGTATCGTGCTACTGTCATGAGAAACTCATTTATCTTTGCACGTTAAAGTTTTGTAACCTATGATAAATGGCAGTGCTTTGAGTGTTGAGTTGAGCTAATTGGCACTGATTAAATAAACTAATACCTCTCTTTAAGCAAGACTACTATGTTGCTAACTTTACCCATTAAGATAATGAGGGTGCTTCTATTTGTTAGTGTATGTTTCATAAACTAGTCCCACTATTACAGTAATCTCACTCTCTCAATATATGTGCCAACAGGGATGCTCGATTTTGGTGGAACTGCACAAAAACTTTGGGTGCTTCATTGCCTCAACAGCTTCCGTCCTTTCCTGTCACTCGGTAAACTCTGCATGCTTTCTTCCTTTGCTGCCAGTCGCTTGGCTTATCTCGGCTTCCAGTCAAAGGAAATAGTAATTGATATGCTACCTCACACAGGTTGGTACTGGTCTTTATCCTGATTATTGTGCCTGTCATATGTATTGGTAATTTGGTATTGTGCTACTATTTGCCAATTTCATAAAGGAGTAATTTGGAGCATGAACTCGCAGGCAAATCATTACATCGGGTGATTTCAGTAGAACTGCACAAAATGATCAGATGGACAGGTACTTATGCTGCTGCTATGTACTCCAAAGTTCACTCAGACAAGCATTGATGTTGACAAGAAGTGCCTATATTCATTCGAGTATCAACCGGCGTCAACCAATTGTCAAACTCCAAGTGTTAGGAGAGTGAACGCCAAAAATATTGCTTGGTGCATAGCCTAGAAAAACGCAGTCCAGTCTTTGGTCCCAACTTGTGCCTTTTGGTTATCGGCACATATGGTAGCGAACTATATGGCATGGAGTCTAATGATTCCAGACAAGTTGGTTGACGCGTATATTCATCTGGCACTTAATCAGTCTGCATGCCAAGGATGCTCCATTTCAGTTGAACTGCACAAAAAATTTGGGCGGTTCATTTTCTCAACCACCTCCTTTCTCATCTTCAATGTAGAATTTTGGCGAGATACAGGACCAAGATGACCCAGTAAACTGGTTGGATGAAAGTAGTGGACAAGTTGCTCAAACCTCCCTCGGCACAAGGCCACTATTTGAGGATAAACCTACAAGCAAAGTTCAGATTGTCTGTGCTGCCTCTTATGTACCCGAAAGTTTACTCGTACAAGAACTAATTTTAGCAAGAAGTACCTCCGATTGAACACCATTTACTAGTCTGTACCCTAGGTAATTAAAGTTCGTCCATGGATCATATTGGTTGTGATCTCAATCATTTGGATGCATAAACATACTGAACATGTGTATATATGAATCGTTTCGTAAATTATGTATGAATATTGTCGTGTGATCTATCAATCATTTGGATGCATAGATATGTTGAGCTTGTGTATATATGAATCTTTTGAGTTATTGATTGTGAATGTTGGCTATGGATATGAACGTGTCCTGTGAACCTGAGTTTGATATGAATGTTTACCTTTTCTGTTGTATTTGTGTGTGAACTTGTTAGTATGCCTACTGTGGGGTATAAAACGCAGGTCTCTTATAAAAGTAATGTTGTGGCCAATTTATGTTTTCCCTTCTAACCACATTATATATATTTATATTATTACTATTATCGTATATTTTATAGAGACTTATATATATATTATAAAAACATCCCAACTTATAAAAGTAAATGTTTAACGAAAGTTGGCAAGGAAAATCTTGGTTGTTTTTGACTCATAGGCAAGGAAAATCCTGGTGATTGCGTATAAAAGCTTGCGAAGATTTTAAGGACCAATCTAATAATAACGCGCTCATTTTTATTTTGAGCAATAACTCGCTAATTTCTTAATTATATATATATATATAATGTGCCTCTCCGGTTTACTCTTTGATATTAATTGCTCCTTCTAACATAACATTATACTCCCTCCGTCCGGAAATACTTGTCATCAAAATGGACAAAAAGGGATGTATCTAAAACATTTAGATACATCCCTTTTTGTCCATTTTGATGACAAGTATTTTCGGACGGAGGGAGTATATATAATGAGCCCACCTAATACGTGTATTTCAAGGAAGTGCAAATGGGCTGGGATTTCTTAGAAAATATAAATGGGCCTGATTGACGCGAAATTATTTGTTCACCCAGCCCAGCAAATGGACTGTACATTCTAGAAAACATGGGTTAAATATATGCCACATTTTTGCAGGCTGACATGTGGGCCAATAGGTCGAAGCCTACGCAGGGCGTTGTCAACTTGGTCAACAAATGATTGTGTTATCCACAGCCATTGGATTTATATCCAACGGCCGGCATGCACCTTCAATCTCTCGTCTTCTTCCTCCAGCGTCGCCGGGACCGCCTGGTCCGACCTCCGGCGGCTAGCAGCTCTGCTTAGCACGCATCACTGCGAAGCGCTACCCCACCGCCGGCCAGGCTATCCCTCCACCCCTCGACACCTCCTATTATTCTCCACAGACTACAGCCCCACGCCGCAACAGAACCAGTTATAACCCTTCTCCTCCTCTCAATCTGCGACTCCACTGCCGCGTTTTCCCATCTCCGAGTCGTTCCCGTCCGGGGCCTCGCCGTCGTCCACCGTCTCGCTGCGTTCAGTGCGGCGTGGTCAACAAACGAGAGTCATCGGAAGAGGACTTTACGTGGAGAGCCTGACGGCTGGGACCCACGAGGTCCATGGTCGCACGCAAGGAAAGTTCGTCCTTATTAAGCTGGAAAAAAATGTTTCCTCCACCTGACAGTTGGGACCCACCGGCTGTATCTTCGCACGGAAGGAAGTGCCTCCTTGTTTTGCGAAAAAAATAATTCATCCCGTTGACAGCTGGGACCCGTCAGATTTGGTGACTGACTTGTGGGCCTACTAAGCGGACGTGTACGCACGGCTTTGTCAACTTAATCAACAAATGATTCTAGCAGCTGGACCGTTGGATGTTAATCCAACAGCCGTGCTCCTTCTTCAACCTCTGTTCTTGCTCCTGTCTCCCATGGGCGGCACCGCGGCTGTGCTGCTGCGCACCTGAACCAGTGAAGTTTCTCACTCCTCTCCATCTGCGACTCCACTGCAGCTTAATAAATAGTAACGTCTTCGGTTTTAGCCCGGTTTTCCGTAGATTAACCAGGCAATTCTCTTCTTCTTAGTTAATCGACGAGGCAATTCTTTTGCCTCCGTTTCGAAAAAAAATAAATAGTAACGTCTAACTGAGCCAGTTAGTTAGATGCGTACACTTGGTGTAGTAGGATCTTTATTTAGTTTGATGCATACACTTGTTCTTTTTTGGTAGCCCTTTTGTAATGATGGCTGATGTTTGGTTTGGAAGAGAGAGCTGCGTTTCACTCTTCTGGCATGCTTACTGCTTCTGTTGCACCCCCAGCCCTGGTTGCTACTACTGCTGTTTTCAATGTACAATCAGTAGTATATTTCGTTTGTTGGTTGAATAAATGTGTTGTTAGAACGACAAACACAATGTTTTGGAAGTCGTTGCACGGTTCGATCCTTTAGTGCCCCGTACCATACGTAGTGCATACTATTTATCATACGGAACACATTTTTTTGAAACTCGGAACACATTTTCCACTTGTTGATAACATCCAGCCCATTGATGAAGGCCCAATAGAGAAGCCCATAATTAACTGGAAGGGAGGCTCTCACATGAATCCGGCCCAGGTACATGCTCATGGTCCCCTAAACATAAATAAGTAAATAAATAAAGCTAAATGCTCATGCACCAGTTCTTTGGGAAAATAGGTAGCCCAGTATTTCTTTTTGAAGAATACCCAAGCTAGGCCTATTTCTTTTCTCTGAATTACTGGGTTGCAAATCTTTCAAGACGAGGAGGGATGCATTCCGGCCTGGCTTAAGAGTATGGTCAATGTCTGTTAAAAGTAATATCAAAAGGGGTTGAAAATTCTAAAAAAATTTATAGCAAATGGGATATAAGTTTCTTTTTTGTTTTTGTTCTTCGCTGATATCTTATACGTATTTCATTGGATTTAACATGACATAGTACTAATTTATTTTTAAATTTTTTTTAGTATGGCTATTAATTTTTGGATTAAGAATATTTCATTCCCCAACAAAAATTTGCGAATTTTCAAAATTTCCCACATATTTAGTTAATTTTTTGACCCTGGTACTGACCAGAAAATGGCCAGGAATTCTAAAAATGGAAAACAGGCTGCAATAAATTCCATATGAATTAGAAAATGAGTAAAGGTTATAAAAAAATAGCAAATGGGTTGTACACGCCACAGATTTCGAGGCTGACTTATTTACGCAAGGCTTTGTTAGTGAACACACGATTCTAGCAGCAGTTACTGTTGGATGTCCATCCAACGGCCGTTGTGCTTCTTCAATCTCTGATCTTCCTGCTCCAGCCGCCTAAACTAGCGCCGGTGGAACTGCCTGCTCCCTCCTCTTGTGGCCCGCTGTGATGCCGCGCAGGCTTCCCCGGCCCACCCTACTCCCTCCGCTGGCCTGGTCGCACGCAATCAACTGCCTCCTTATTACGCGAAAAAAATGATTCCTCCCACTGACATCTGGGGCGCACCGGTTGGGAGGATGACCTGTGGGCCTACTAAGTTGATGCGTACGCAGGGCTTGTCAACTTAGTCAACAAACGATTCTAGCAGCAGTAGCCGTTGGATTTGAATCGAACGGTCCTCCTGCTTCTTCAATCGTTGCTCTTCTTGCACCAGCCGCCAAAACCAGCGCCGGGGAGACCGCCTGCTCCTGCCTCCAGTGGCCGGCTATGCTGCCGATGAGGCCTCATCGCCCCCTACTACTCCCACCGCTAGCCAGGCCCTGCGGCGACGGCAGCCTCACACCGCAGCCGAACCAGTGAACCCTCGTACTCCTCTCCGCGTGGGCATCCACTGCCGCGTCTTCCCCGGCTCCGCGTTGTCCCCTGCCTAGGCCTCGTCGTCGTCCATCGCCTTGGTGCTCTCGGCGCAGCGTGGTCAACGTGGTCAACGACATTCCATCAGAAGAGTACTGTACATGGAGAGGCTGACAGCTGGGTCCACGGTCACAGCCCAGTTTTTTTTGTGATTTGCCAAGTAAGTGGCTTTGTCAGGCCTGTTGGGCTGCAAATCTTTCAAGACGAGGAGAGCTTTCATTCGGCTGGCCGAGAAAATGGCCCATCAGTAATGAGAAATGGGTTGTACATTTTTAAAACACATCAAACCAGCAATTAGTTTCAAGTATCTTTTTTACATTTCAAGATTTGATATTATATTAATTTTTATGCGTGGAGAATTTGTTGGATTTTATATTGATATACATTTATTTTTAAAATCAGTTTGAATGTGAGTCGAAATTTCAGGATTAAAACAGTTAGGACCGCACCAAAATATGTAAAATTTCATATAATTTTTTAACCGTGGCCACAATATGGGCTGTAATGCTAACAAAAAGAATATGGGCTCCAAAAAAACTTAATAATTAGCAAATGGGCTGTAAATTATTAGAAATAATGGCAGAAGGGTTGTATGTTGTTTTCCACAAATTTGAGGCTTTCCTAAAAAAAAGGTTGACACACAAGCAGTGACTGTTGGATGGCCATCCAACGGCCGCCGTGCTTCTTCAATCTCTGCTCTTCCTGCTCCAGGCGCTCAAACAGGCACCAGCGGGACTGCCTGCTCCCTCCTCCCTGTGGCCGGCTCTGCTGCCGCGCAGGCCTCACCGCCCCACCGTACTCCCATCGCTGGCCTAGCCATCCCTCTACTCACCCACATCTGTTGTTATTCTCCGGCGACGGTAGATGAACCAGTAAGCCCTCGTACAGTCGTACTCCCCTCCGTGTGGGAAACAACTGCCGAGTCTTCCCTGCCTCTGTGTCGTTCCCTTCCTAGGCCTCGCCGTTGTCCACCGCCCTGGTGCTCTCAGCGCGGCCTGGTCAACGTGGTCAACGACCGACATGCATTTGAAGTGGACTTTACGTGGAGAGGCCAACAGCTGGGTCCACGGCCGCACGCAAGGAAATGCCTCCTTATTACGTGCAAAATAATGATTCCTCCACCTGACATCAGGAACCCATCGAAAGGGCATCTGTATTTTACGAAAAAAACGTTACCACCGCTGACAGCTCGGACCCACCAGCTATATCTTCGCACGCAAGGAAGTGCCTTCTTATTATGCACAAAAAAATGAATACTCCCCCTATTAGCTGGGACCCAGTATAGTGGCAGGCTGACTTGTGGGCCTACTAAGTTGACGGGGACGGAGGGCTTTGTCAACTTAGTCAATATGCACGATTCTAGCTCCAGTGATCGTACGAGTCCATCCAACGGTCGTAGTGCTTCTTCAACCTCTGGTCTTCTTGCTCCAGCCGCCCAAACCAGCGCCAGTCGTGCCTCGTGCTCCTGCCTCCCATGGCCGGCTACGATGCGGCAGAGGCCTCACCGCCCACTACTACTCCCACCGCTGGCCAGGCCAACCCTCTACTCACCCACACCCCTGGTTATTCTGCGACGACGGCAGCCTCACAATCGTAGCGAACCAGTGAACCCTCATACTCCTCTACGCGTGGGCATCCACTGCCACGTCTTCCCCGGCTCCGCGTCATCCCCTTCATAGGCCTCGTCGTCGTCCACTGCCCTAGTGCTCTCGGCGCGGCGTGGTCAACGTGGTCAAGGAACGGCTTCCATCGGACGTGGACTGTACGTGGAGAGCCTGACAGCTGGGTCCACGGCTGCAGCAAGGAAGTGCCTCCTTATTACATGCAAAATAATTATTCCTCCACCTGACAGCGGGGACCCACCGGACTGGCCACCGTATTTCACCCACCTGACTGCTGGGACCCACCAGCTACATCTTCGCACGCAAGGAAGTGCCTGACAGTCAGGACCCACCTGGTCGAAGCGTAAGTAGCATTGTCATTCTGGTCGCGAACGTGTACGTACATATATACTGGTGGATGTAGAGGCGCGCACGTGTCGTAGTAGAGGCGGCCAGGGTGCAAGAAAGAAAATACGGCCACGTATGTGTACATACGGGCGGGGTCTCGAACGCCTACTCGCGCATACGTACGGCTAGGGCTCGTGTACATGGCTGGGTCAGAACAGAGAAACAGCGTCGTTGTCGTGTTCATGGGGAGGCAACGGAATGCGTCGTGTTCATGGGGAGGCAACGGAATGCGTCGTGTTCATCGGGGGGGCTTGGATGGAACAGGCGATGGAAACAAGGCCTGCCGTACCGCAGAACGGAGGAAACGGCCTTGTGTTCGACCGGCCATGTTCGAAACGGGATCCTGTTCATCGGGAGGGGTCTGGCGTACCACAAAACGGAGGAAACGGACCTCCTACGGTCGAAACGGGGGTCCTGTTGATCGGGAGGGGTGTGGCGTACCGCAAAACGGATGAAACGGACTTGTGTTGGAGCGCTACGGTCGAAACGGGGGTCCTCTTCATCGGGAGGGGTGTGGCGTACCACAAAACGGGACTCCACGGGATACTGTTCATCTCCACTGTCGACCCCCTCCAGCCTCCACGAGCTACTGTTCATCCACCGTCAACCTCCTCCAGCCTCCACCGCGCGCTACTACACCGGCTACTGTTCAACCAGTCCTCTCCACGGGCTACTGTTCATCCTGCCCTCCACCGTCTACTATTCATCCTGCCCTCCACGGGGTGGTCCTGTTCATCCAGCCCTCCATGGGGTCCTGTTCATCCAGCCCCAACCGGCTCGATCGATCGGGGTCCTGTTCATCCAGAGGCAACACCACGGGGTCTTGTTCATCCACCCCCACCGGGAACTGTTCCTCCCCCCCCCCCCCCCCCGCGCAACGCTCACTGTTCATCCAGAGGCAGCATCGATCGGCTTCAGTTAGCAGCAGTAGCGAAGGAATCGCTCGATCGGGTTTAGTTAACAGCCATCGATCGATCGCTCGGGTTCAGTAACGCGTAGCCTGCAGTGCAATCGCTCGGGTTCAGTTAGAGCCCAACGCCTCGCTCGGGTTCAGTTAGAGCCAACACCTCGCACACACGCGCGTACGTGTACGAGAGAAGCGCGCATCGCTCGGCCCCCGACCTCCCACCGTAACCGGAACTCCCCAAAATTTTCCTCCCCCTCGCTTCTACCATGGTTTTTTCCGTCATGGACGGCCCAAAGAATGTCATGCAGCTGCGTCTCCGGCCCGCCCAGGACGAAAAGCCCATTTTCTGTCATGATTTTTTGTCATAGAAGTAGGATCCCACCACATCTACGATGATACCGGGTTTTGTCACAATTATTGTCATAGAAGTGTCATATGTCTGACAGAAAAAAATTCGTTCGGCCCAAAATGTCACGGATGTGTCTTTTTTTTGTAGTGCAAGGGAAAAAATAGGAACTGGCACTGGGCTCTGGGTTAATAGGTTAGTCCCAAAAATAATATAAAAGTGTAAAATAAAGCCCATAAACATCCAAAACAGATAATATAATAGCATGTAACAATCAAAAATTATAGATACGTTGGAGACGTATCAGCATCCCCAAGCTTAATTACTGCTCTTCCTCGAGTACGTAAATGATAAAAACAGAATTTTTGATGTGGAATGCTACCTAACATATTTATCAATGATATCTTCTTTATTGTGGCAAGAATATTTAGATCCGAAAGATTCAAGACAAAAGTTTAATATTGACATAAAAATAATAATACTTCAAGCATACTAACAAAGTAATCATGTCTTCTCAAAATAACATGGCCAAAGAAAGCTATCCCTACAAAATCATATAGTCTGGCTATGCTCTATCTTCATCACACAAAATATTTAAATCACGCACAACCCCGATAACAAGACAAGCAATTTTTTCATACTTTTGATGTTCTCAAACTTTTTCAATCTTCACGCAATACATGAGCGTGAGCCATGGACATAGCACTATAGGTAGAATAGAATGGTGGTTGTGGAGAAGACAAAAAGGAGAAGATAGTCTCACATCAACTAGGCGTATCAACGGGCTATGGAGATGCCCATCAACAGATATCAATGTGAGTGAGTAGGGATTTCCATGCAACAGATGTACTAGAGCTATAAGTGTGTGAAAGCTCAAAAAGAAACTAAGTGGGTGTGCATCCAACTCGCTTGCTCACGAAGACCTAGGGCATTTTGAGGAAGCCCATCATTGGAATATACAAGCCAAGTTCGATAATGAAAAATTCCCACTAATATATGAAAGTGATATCATAGGAGACTCTCTATCATGAAGATCACGGTGCTACTTTGAAGCACAAGTGTGGTAAAAGGATAGTAGCATTGTCCCTTCTTTTTTTTATTTGGGCCTTTTCTCTTTTTTATGGCCTCTCCTTTTTTTTGTCCGGAGTCTCAGCCCGACTTGTGGGGGAATCATAGTCTCCATCATCCTTTCCTCACTGGGACAATGCTCTAATAATGATGATCATCGCACTTCTTTTTTACTTACAACTCAAGAATTACAACTCAATACTTAGAACAAAATATGACTCTATGTGAATGCCTCCGGCGGTGTACCGGGATATGCAATGAATCAAGAGTGACATGTATGAAAGAATTGTGAACGGTGGCTTTGCCACAAATACAATGTCAACTACATGATCATGCAAAGCAATATGACAATGATGGAGCGTGTCATAGTAAACGGAATGGTGGTAAGTGCATGGCAATATATCTCAGAATGGCTATGGAAATGCCATAATAGGTAGGTATGGTGGCTGTTTTGAGGAAGTTATATGGTGGGTATATGATACTGGCGAAAAGTGCGCGGTATTAGAGAGGCTAGCAATGGTGGAAGGGTGAGAGTGCGTATAATCCATGGACTCAACATTACTCATGAAGAACTCACATACTTATTGCAAAAATCTATTAGTTATCGAAACAAAGTATTACGCTCATGCTCCTAGGGGGATAGATTGGTAGGAAAAGACCATCGCTCGTCCCCGACCGCCACTCATAAGGAAGACAATCAATAAATAAATCATGCTCCGATTTCGTCACATAACGGTTCACCATACGTGCATGCTACGGGAATCACAAACTTCAACACAAGTATTCCTCAAATTCACAACTACTCAACTAGCATGACTCTAATATCACCATCTCCATATCTCAAAACAATTATCAAGTATCAAACTTCTCATAGTATTCAATGCACTTCTATGAAAGTTTTTATATTATTCCTAAAAACAAATTTCCATGTTGTTCTAAAGGACTCTCAAAATAATATAAGTGAAGGATGAGAGATCAATTATTTCTATAAAATAAAACCACCGTCGTGCTCTAAAAGATATAAGTGAAGCACTAGAGCATTCTAATAAATACTCCGAAAGATATAAGTGAAGATCAATGAATAGTCAAATAATTATGCGACTATGTGAAGACTATCTAAAATTTAAGAATTTCAGATCTTGGTATTTTATTCAAACAGCAAGAAAAACAAAAGAAAATAAAATGACACTCCAAGCAAAACACATATCATGTGGTGAATAAAAATATAGCTCCAATTAAAGTTACCTATGAACGAAGACGAAAGAGGGGATGCCATCCGGGGCATCCCCAAACTTAGGATCTTGGTTGTCCTTGAATATTACCTTGGGGTGCCTTGGGCATCCCCAATCTTAGGCTCTTGCCACTCCTTATTCCATAGTCCATCGAATCTTTACCCAAAACTTGAAAACTTCACAACACAAAACTTAACAGAAAACTCGTGAGCTCCGTTAGCAAAAGAAAACAAACCACCACTTCAAAGTACTGTAATGAACTCATTCTTTATTTATATTGGTGTTAAACCTACTGTATTCCAACTTTTCTATGGTTCATAAACTCTATTACTAGCCATAGATTCATCAAAATAAGCAAACAACACACGAAAAACAGAATCTGTCAAAAACAGAACAGTCTGTAGTAATCTGTAGGTTTCGAATACTTATGAAACCCCAAAATTCTAAAATAAATTGCTGGACGTGAGGAATTTATATATTAATCCTCTGAAAAAATAATTAACTAAATATCACTCTCCATTAAAACATGGCAGCAAATCTCGTGAGCGCTAAAGTTTCTGTTTTTTACAGCAAGATCGCAAAGACTTTCCCAAAGTCTTCCGAAAGGTTCTACTTGGCACAAACACTAATTAAAACATAAAACCACATCAAAACAAAGGCTAGATGAATTATTTATTACTAAACAGGAGAAAAAATCAAGGTACAAAAATAAAATTGGGTTGCCTCCCAACAAGCGCTATCGTTTAACGCCCCTAGCTAGGCATGATGATTTCAATGATGCTCACATAAAGGATAAGAATTGAAACATAAAGAGAGCATCATGAAGAATATGACTAGCACATTTAAGTCTAACCCACTTCCTATGCATAGGGATTTTGTGAACAAACAACTTATGGGAACAATAATCAACTAGCATAGGAAGGTAAAACAAGCAAATCTTCAAGATTTTCAACACATAGAGAGGAAACTTGATATTATTGCAATTCCTACAAGCATATGTTCCTCCCTCATAATAATTACATGTAGGATCATAAGAAAATTCAACAATATAGCTATCACAAAACATATTCTTAACACGATCCACATGTATGCAAAGTTGACACTCTTCCAAAATAGTGGGATTAACATTAACTAAAGTCATGACCTCTCCAAACCCACTTTCATAATTATCACAATAAGATTCGACACCCTCCAAAATAGTGGGATCATTACTTCCTAAGGTTGACACTCTTCCAAACCCAATTTCATCAATATAATCATCATAAATAGGAGGCATGCTATCATCAAAATAAATTTGCTCATCAAAACTTGGGGGACAAAAAATATCATCTTCATCAAACATAGCTTCCCAAAGCTTGTGGCTTTGCATATCATTAGTATCATGGATATTAAAAGAATTCATACTAACAACATTGCAATCATGCTCATCATTCAAAGATTTAGTGCCAAACATTTTATAGACTTCTTCTTCTAGCACTTGAGCACAATTTTCCTTTCCATCATTCTCACGAAAGATATAAAAAGATGAAGCGTATGAGGCAAACTCAATTCCATTTTTTTATAGTTTTCTTTTATAGACTAAACTAGTGATAAAACAAGAAACAAAAAGATTCGATTGCAAGATCTAAAGATATACCTACAAGCACTCACCTCCCCGGCAACGGCACCAGAAAAGAGCTTGATGTCTGCTACACAACCTTCTTCTTGTAGACGTTGTTGGGCCTCCAAGTGCAGAGGTTTGTAGGACAGTAGCAAATTTCCCTCAAGTGGATGACCTAAGGTTTATCAATCCGTGGGAGGCGTAGGATGAAGATGGTATCTCTCAAGCAACCCTGCAACCAAATAACAAAGAGTCTCTTGTGTCCCCAACACACCCAGTACAATGGTAAATTGTATAGGTGCACTAGTTCGACGAAGATATGGTGATACAAGTGCAATATGGATAGTAGGTAATGGTTTTTGTAATCTGAAAATATAAAAACAGCAAGGTAACTAATGATAAAAGTGAGCGTAAACGGTATTGCAATGCTAGGAAACAAGGCCTAGGGTTCATACTTTCACTAGTGCAAGTTCTCTCAACAATAATAACATAGTTGGATCATATAAGTATCCCTCAACATGCAACAAAGAGTCACTCCAAAGTCACTAATAGCGGAGAACAAACGAAGAGATTATGGTAGGGTACGAAACCACCTCAAAGTTATCCTTTCTGATCGATCTATTCAAGAGTCCATAGTAAAATAACATGAAGCTATTCTTTCCGTTCGATCTATCATAGAGTTCATACTAGAATAACACCTTAAGATACAAATCAACCAAAACCCTAATGTCACCTAGATACTCCAATGTCACCTCAAGTATCTGTGGGTATGATTATACGATATGCATCACAAAATCTCAGATTCATCTATTCAAACCAACACAAAGTACTTCAAAGAGTGCCTCAAAGTTTCTACCGAAGAGTCAAGACAAAAACGTGTGCCAACCCCTATTCATAGGTTCATGGGCGGAACCCGCAAGTTGATCACCAAAACATACATCAAGTGTATTAATAGAATACCCCATTGTCACCACGGGTATCCCACGCAAGACATACATCAAGTGTTCTCAAACCCTTAAAGACTCAATCTGATAAGATAACTTCAAAGGGAAAACTCAATCCATTACAAGAGAGTAGAGGGGGAGAAACATCATAAGATCCAACTATAATAGCAAAGATCGCGATACATCAAGATCGTATCACCTCAAGAACACGAGAGAGAGAGAGAGAGAGAGATCAAACACATAGCTACTGGTACATACCCTCAGCCCCGAGGGTGAATTACTCCATCCTCGTCATGGAGAGCACCGGGATGATGAAGATGGCCACCGGAGCGGGATTCCCCCCTCCGGTAGGGTGCCGGAACGGGTCTAGATTGGTTTTCGGTGGCTACGGAGGCTTCTGGCGGCGGAACTCCCGATCTATTATGCTCCTTGAAGTTTTTAGGGTATATGGATATATATAGGAGGAAGAAGTCGGCCAGGGGAGCCACGAGGGGCCCACGAGGGTGGAGGACGCGCCCAGGGGGTGGGCGCCCCCTGCCTCATGCTCTCCTCGTTGATCCCCTGACGTGCACTCCAAGTCTCCCGGATTGCTTTCTTTCCAAAAATAAATCTCCCGAAGGTTTCATTCCGTTTGGACTCCGTTTGATATTCCTTTTCTTCAAAACACTGAAATTAGGGGAAAAAACAGGAACCGGCACTTGGCTCTGGGTTAATAGGTTAGTCCCAAAAATAATATAAAAGTGTAAAAATAAAGCCCATAACATCCAAAACAGATAATATAATAGCATGGAACAATCAAAAATTATAGATACTTTGGAGACATATCAGGGATTGGCGGGAGTACCATTTCTGTTAGGGATCAGCCAAGTACATGTTTAAGAAATGTATTGTTCAGATAATGTCTCTGTTATTATATATCAGTTACAATGTTTTACAAATGGTACTATCCTGCTTTGTAGTTCTTTCTACATGTTTAACCAAGGCATTGTTAAGATAATGTCTTTGTTAAAATGAATCAGTCGCATTGTTTTAGGAATGATACTTTTCTGCTTTGTCGTTCTTTATACATGTTCAAACAAGGCATTGTTAAGATAATGTCTCAGTTAATATGATTGAATTACACTGATTGAGAATTGCTACTCTCCTGCTTTCTTTCCCATTAAGATAAGGTAGATCAGTAGATATTTTTCTTCTGGGAGTACAAGTCATCAACCGTTATTTCTCAATAATTGTTTCCCTTATACCTATTGTTGCTTACAGGGATATCAAAATTAAAGCTCGGTTTTATTCCAACTTTGATTTTAGTTGAACTGCACAAAAGGAGACAATGTTTCTAAGGCAAACTGCTGCATTAGTGGGTCCAGTTGGTCTTACCACTTTGTAGAAAGAAGCAGTCACTATTTGTGCTACATTACACAAGGAATGATCGAGAAGCTTTATAGAGTATTAGTACATGCTGGTGACATGACTAGTCTGCAGAGAGCATAGGAAACTCTACAACACATGGAGTGCACTGGGCAAAAGGTGCCCAAGCAAGTACAAGAAGCCAAGACAAGACTGCAAATCTGTCAATGTCTTTCTAAGCAACAATGATGGGGCATCTGGGTATGGTAATTTGTTTACTGTACTTTCAGTTTGTTAGTCCACCGATTGGTGGGTTGACATTGGGGCCAATATTCATGTGTGTGCTGCTGTGTCTTTGTTTTCTTGCAGCATATAAATACGATATCCACAGGGATGCTCAGCTTGATTTTAGTGGAACTGCACAAAATGTCCAGATGGTTTGTGTCCTCCATAATACTTCATCATGCACAATACATCGAATGGTTCTCTAATCATTCGTCGTCACCTTGAGCCACCGGACTATATGTTTGAATGGTGTTGCTAGCGTCGGCCATTAAGAAGGGTAAGAAGAAAGACAAAAAGAGAGATGGCTGCTTTACTTGTGGTTCGGAGGAACACTGGGCAAACAAGTGCCCAAGCAAGTACCAAGAGTCCAGGACAGGACACCAAGTTTGTCAATGTCACTCTAAGCAACAATGATGGGGCATCTTCGTATGGTAATTTGTTTAACGTACTTTCAGTTTGTTAGTCCACCGATTGGTGGGTTGACACTAGGGCCAATATTCATGTGTGTGCTGATGTGTCTTTGTTTTCTGGCAGCATATAAATATGAAATCCACAGGGATGCTCACCTTGATTTTAGTGGAACTGCACAAAATGTTCAGATGGTTCATGTCCTCCATAATACTTCATCATGCACAATACATCGAATGGTTCTCTAATCATTCGTCGTCACCTTAAGCCACCGGACTATCAGATGACAAACTAATGACAAACCCTGCCCGTTCCACAATCATAGGCATTACATATTTTGAATGGGAAAAGCTTGTCAAAGTTGACATTAGTTTAATATATTGGAATTGGAAAACCTTGTCAACTTTTGCTCATTGATGTTAGCCAGAAGACATGCATTTGATATTTTTGAGTGGGACGCCCTTTGCTGTGAGCAACGTTGATCATTTTTTCCTATTCCTGTCTTTACTTTAGAAGTAAATATTTACTCTACTGAGATGTATAGTCGCATGAATGTTGACTTATGTAAGATATTTTAAGAATTTGTTCTGAATATTGTCTATGTAATGTCAGGCCTTATGTTTGATTGCAAAGTTGAGCTTGAAATGTTGTGGCATGCGGCATCACGAGCTGTTCACCATGCCTCCTGAGAATAATGCTTCGTATTGTTTTGCATGTCGATCTAATGCTAGTGATTTGCTTGTTAAGAAGATCATCCTCTTCTATTGTTTCCGTGCTTAAGAAGTTCATCGTCTTATGTTTCATTCATAGCCTATACGACAAGTCGGGTAGGTTAGACGTGAAACCATATGATCTTCCGACCAACTCATCATCTTAGGCCGTGATTGGATCGTCATTTTCCAACCAAAACCGCTTGTAAAACTGACGCTTGTAAATAAAAGCAGATGGTCTCGGGCGAAGCGCTTGGTTGGTCGATTTCGACTAGTAAAATATACACTGGTCTCTCCAATTACACGCGTAACCCGCCGGTTACTTATAGACCTCGGGCCCTCGGTTTCATTACGCCTGTATTTTACGCGTTGTTTCCAATGACGAGTAAATTACACTTGTATCTTAATACAGGTGTGAAATGAACCAGAGCTCCCAAGCGCGGCCTTACCGTTTCATGCCGTCTCAGTCTCTCGAAGGTGCTCATAGGTTTCCGATGATCCTGGCTTCCTGAATGAGCAGCGGGCGCTGTATCAGACCATCCGTAGGGCCCGCGAGGCCCTCTCTGTCGTCCTTCGAGTTGTTGCGCTCGCCGTGGCGCCGAGCATTGTTAACATGGTCAATGAACATGAGGATTCAGGAGATGACTTTATTTTGACTGGATGACAGTATGGACCCACTAGGGCCATAGCCGTATGTATGCAAGTGCCTCCTTATTATGTACAACTATATTTTTTTTGCTTCCTCCTGGTTTCCTGACATCATGGTCCCACACCATTGTCAACCTATGTAGTCAATATAAACGACAGAATTGCAGAAGGTGTGGCCGACAGCTGGGACCAAGCAGGTCGAGCAGTATTTGTGTTTTTGAGGCGTGAGCACTGCAGAGTTTTTCTTGATGATGTTTTCGTTGTTGTTCAGAGGAGAGCAGGGTATTAACTGGGCAGGTTGTGGCCCGTCTAGCCTAGGACAGATATCCAGCTCAGATATTAATTTTTTTCAAGATGAAAATTGCTAGCCCATCTATACATTTTTTTTAGGAATACCCAGACAAGGTCAACTTGTTATTCTCCGTCCCGCTGGGCTGCAAATCTTTCCTAGGAGGGATGCATTAGGCTTAACAGGAAAATGGGCTTTAAAAATAATAAATGGGATGTAATTATAAAAACTGGGCAGTAACTATAAAAAAATGCACCAAACACGAAATTAGTTTATAAAATATTATTTATGGATTTTGAAAATCTTGATTTTTAATTGTTGCGCGCGCAATGTTTTGTTGGATTTTTACGTGATACAAATGTATATTTAATCTGACTAAAAATTTCGGGATAAAAATATTTCGGATCCCATCAAAATGCGGGAAATTTTATTGAATTCTATCTTGAACGGTTGGTTGAAATTATTAATCGTTGTCCTACCTAGAAAATGGGTTGTACTTTTAACAAACTGTAAATGGGCTGTAATAAATTCCATTAGAATTCAAAAATGAGTTGAACATTCTTACAAATCGCAAATGGGCTATAAGTTCTCTGCCACACACTTATGGGCCTACTAAGTTGACGCGTCCCCTAAAAAAAGTTGACGCGTATGCAAGGCTTTGTCAACTTATTATAGTCAACACACGGTTCTAGCAGCAGTGGCCGTTGGATGTCTATCCAACAGATGTCGTGCTTCTTCTTCAATCTCGGATATTCTAGCTTCGGCCACCCAAAAAATGATTCCTCCCCCTGACATCTGGGGCGCACCGTTTTGGAGACTGACCTGTGGGCCTACTAAGTTCACGCGTACCAAAGGCTTTGTCAACTTAGTCAATATAAACGATTCTAGTTGTAGTGACCGTACGATGCCCATCCAACAGTCGTAGTGCTTCTTCAACCTCTGGTCTTCTTGCTCCAGCCGCCCAAAGCAGCGCAGGTCGTGCCACCTACTCCTGCCTCCCGTGGTCGGCTGTGTTGCCACAGAGGCCTCACCGCCCCCTACTACTCCCACCGCTAGCCAGGCCATCCCTCCACTCACCCACGCCCCCTGTTATTCTGCGGTGGCGGTAACCTCACACCGCAGCCGAACCAGTGAACCCTCGTACTCCTCTCCGTGTGGGCTTCCACTGCCGCGTCTTCCCCGGCTCTGCGTCGTCCCCTTCCTAGGCCTCGTCGTCGTCCACTACCCTGGTGCTCTCGGCGCGGCGTGGTCAACGTGGTCAAGGAACAACTTCCATCGGAAAAATACTGTACGTGGAGAGCCTGACAGCTGGGTCCACGACGGCCGCAAAGAAGTGCCTCCTTATTACGCGCAAAATAATTATTTCTCCACCTGACAGTAGGGACCCACCGGTATTTCGCGAAAAAAATGTTTCCCCCTGACTGCTGGGACCCACCGGCTACATCTTCGCACGCAAGGAAGTGCCTCCTTATTACGCACAAAAAATGAATACTCCCCCTGCTAGCTGGGACCCAGTATAGTGGCAGGCCGACTTGTGGGCCTACTAAGTTGACGGGGACGGAGGGCTTTGTCAACTTAGTCAACATGCACGATTATAGCTCGAGTGACCGTATGATGTCCATCCAACGGCCGTAGTGCTTCTTCAACCTCTGGTCTTCTTGCTCCAGCCGCCCAAACCAGCACCGGTTGTGCCTCGTGCTCCTGCCTCCCGTGGCCGGCTGCGATGCGGCGGAGGCCTCACCGCCCACTACTACTCCCACCGCTGGCCAGGCCATCCCTCTACTCACCAACACCCCCTGTTATTCTACGGCGACGGCAGCCTCACACCTCAGCGAACCAGTGAACCCTCATACTCCTCTACGCGTGGGCATCCACTGTCGCGTCTTCCCCGGCTCCGCGTCGTCCCCTTCCTAGGCCTCACCGTCGTCCACCGTCCTGGTGTTCTCGGTGTGGCGTGGTCAACGTGGTCAAGGAACGGCTTCCATCGGACGTGGACTGTACGTGGAGGGGCTGACAGCTGGGTCCACGGCCGCAGCAAGGAAGTGCCTCCTTATTACGCGCAAAATAAGTATTCCTCCACCTGACAGCGGGGACCCACCGGACGGGCCACCGTATTTTGCAAAAAAAAACGTTTCCCCCTGACTGTTGGGACCCACCAGCTACATCTTCGCATGCAAGGAAGTGCGTCCGGGTAAAAAAAGAAAACGGTTCGCCCCCCTGACTGTTGGGACCAACCAGCTACATCTTGGCACGCAAGGAAGTGCCTGACAGTTGGGACCCACCTGGTCGAAGGGTACGTAGCGTTGTCATTCTGGTCGCGAACGTGTACGTACATACTGGTCGATGTAGAGGCGCGCACGTGTCGTAGTAGGGGCACGCACGTAGCATGTACAAGTACGTACAACAGCCGGTGTGCAAGAAACAAAATACGGCCATGTACGTACATACGGGCGGGGTCTCGAACGCCTGCTAACGCATACATACGGCCAGGGCTCTTGTACATGGCTGGTTCGGAACGGAGAAACTACGTCATCATCGTGTTCATGGGGAGACAACCGGCTGGGTCGGAACGGAATGCGTCGTTGTGTTCATCGGGAGGGCTTGGACGGAACAACCGATGGAAACGAGGCCTGGCGTAGCGCAGAACGGAGGAAACGGCCTTGTGTTCGACCGGCCACGTTCGAAACGGGATCATGTTCATTGGGAAGGGTCTGGCGTACCGCAAAATAGAGGAAACGGACCTCCTACGGTCGAAACGGGGTCATGTTGATTGGAAAGGGTGTGGCGTACCGCAAAACGGAGGAAACGGACTTGTGTTGGAGCACTACGGTCAAAACGGGGGTCCTGTTCATCGAGAGGGGTGTGGCATACCACAAAACGGGACTCCACGGGATACTGTTCATCTCCACCGTCGACCCCCTCCAGCCTCCACGGGCTACTGTTCATCCACCGTCGACCTCCTCCAGCCTCCACCTGCGACTGTTCATCCACAGGCTCCTGTTCATCCAGCCTCCACGGCGCGCTACTCCATCTGCTACTGTTCAACCAGCCCTCTCCACACGGGCTCCTGTTCAACCACCCCTTCACGGGCCACTGTTCATCCAGCCCTCCACCGTCAACTGTTCATCCGGCCCTCCACGGGGTGGTCCTATTCATCAAGCCCTCCACGGGGTCATGTTCATCTAGCCCCAATTAGCTCGATCGATCGGGGTCCTGGTCATCCAGAGGCAACACCACGGGGTCCTGTTCATCCACCTCCACCGGGAACTGTTCATCCAAACCCCCCAGCAACGCTCACTGTTCATCCAGAGGTAGCATCGATCGGCTTCAGTTAGTAGTAGTAGCGAAGGAATCGCTCGATCGGGTTCAGTTAACAGCCATCGGTCGATCGCTCGGGTTCGGTAACGCGTAGCCTGCAGTGCAATCACTCGGGTTCAGTTAGAGCCCAACGCTTCGCTTGGGTTCAGTTAGATCCCAACGCCTCACACCCACGCACGTGCGTGTATGAGAGAAACGCGCAAACCTCGTGCATCGCTCGGCCCTGACCACCCACCGTAATCGGGAACACCCCGATATTTTCCTCGCCCTCGCTTCTACCACGGTTTTTTTCCGTCATGGAAGGCCCAAAGAATGTCATGCAGCTGCGTCTCCGGCCCGCCCAGGACGAAAAGCCCATTTTCTGTCATGATTTTTTGTCATCTTCTATATCTAAATAGCTAGCCCCCACTAACATATTTCTCTCAACATGCAAGCATGCCACATCATCAAGCAACATGCATGGCAAAAGACCCACCACAACATGCATTCATGCACATGAAAATGTCCACCTCAACATGCAAACATATATTAGATATTTTACAATACATTAATCAAACACAATAAGCATATGGATTTGCAATTTTAGTTTTCGTAGTATCACTATTCACGTTTCATAGAAATCACATATCATCGAAATGTATTGCAAATATTCCCGCAACAACGTGCGGAGTATCATTTTCTTTCATGATTTTTTGTCATATAAGTAGGAGCCCACCATATCTATGATGGTACCGGGTTTTGTCACAATTATCGTCATAGAAGTGTCATAAGTATGACAGAATTTTTTTTTGGTTCAGCCCAAAATGTCACGGATGCGTCTTCTTTTTGTAGTGCACCTTTATATCTCAAAACAACTATCAAGAATCAAACTTCTCATAGTATTTAATGCACCCTATATGAAAGTTTTTATTATACCCATCTTGGATGCCTATCATATTAGGACTAATTTCATAACCAAAGCAAATTACCATGCTATTCTAAAAGACTCTTAAAATAATATAAGTGAAGCATGAGAGATCAATAATTTCTATAAAATAAAACCACCACCGTGCTCTAAAAAGATATAAGTGAGGCACTAGAGCAAAATTATCTAGCTCAAAAGATATAAGTGAAGCACATAGAGTATTTTTAAAAATTCCAATTCATGCGTGTCTCTCCAAAAGGTGTGTATAGCAAGAATGATTGTGGTAAACTAAAAAGCAAAGACTCGAATTATACAAGACACTCCAAGCAAAACACATATCATGTGGTGAATAAAAATATAGCCTTAAGTAAAGTTACCGATAGATGAAGACGAAAGAGGGGATGCCTTCCGGGGCATCCGCAATCTTAGACTTTTGGTTGTCCTTGTATTTTACCTTGGGGTGCCTTGGGCATCCCCAAGCTTAGGCTCTTGCCATTCCTTGCTCAGAAATCCATCAAATCTTTACCCAAAAATTTGAAAACTTCACAACACAAAACTCAATAGAAAATCTCATGAGCTCCGTTAGTATAAAAAACAAACCACCACTTTAAGGTACTGTAATGAACTCATTATTTATTTGTATTGGTGTTAAACCTACTGTATTCCAACTTCTCTATGGTTCATACCCCCCGATACTAGCCATAGATTCATCAAAATAAGCAAACAACACATGAAAAACAGAATCTGTCAAAAACAGAACAGTCTGTAGTAATCTGTAGGTTTCGAATACTTCTGTAACTCCCAAAATCCTGAGATATTAGGACGTCCTAAATAATTTGTATATTGATCTACTGCAGTTGGAATCAGTATTTTATCGCTCTCTGGTAAAAAATGAAAATTATTCTCGTGAGCGCATACTTTCTGTTTTTTTAGCAAGATCAAATAACAATCATCCAAGCAGATCCTAAAGGCTTTACTTGGCACAAACACTAACTAAAACATAAAAAACAATCATAACAGAGGATAGATGATTTATTTATTACTAAACAGGAACAAAAAGCAAGGAACAAAAATAATATTGGGTTGCCTCCCAACAAGTGGTATCGTTTAACGCCCCTAACTAGGCATAAAAACAAGAATAGATCTAGGTATTGTCCTCTTTGGTATGCAATCCATATGTGGCTCTCATAATAGATTCATAAGGTAATTTAATTTTCTTTCTAGGAAAGTGTTCCATGCCTTTCCTTAACAAAAATTGGATCTAATATTTCCTTCTTTCATGTCAATAATTGCACCAATCGTTCTAAGGAAAGGTCTACCAAGAATAATAGGACATGTAGGATTGCAATCTATATCAAGAACAATGAAATCTACGGGCACATAATTCCTATTTTCAACAATAAGAACATCATTAATCCTTCCCATAGGTTTCTTAATGGTGGAATCCGCAAGATGCAAATTGAAAAAACAATCATCAAATTCACAGAAACCTAACACATCACACAAAGTTTTTGGAATCGTGGAAACACTAGCACCCAAATCACATAAAGCATAGCATTCATAATCTTTAATCTTAATTTTAATAGTAGGTTCCCACTCATCATAAAGTTTTCTAGGGATAGAAACTTCTAGTTCAAGCTTTTCTTTACGGGATTGCATTAAAGCATTAATGATATGTTTAGTAAAAGCTTTGTTTTGATCATAAGCATGAGGAGAATTTAGCACGGATTGCAACAAGGAAATACAATCTATCAAAGAGCAATTATCATAATTAAATTCCTTGAAATCCAAAATAGTGGGTTCATTGCTATGTAAAGTTTTGACCTCTTCAATCCCACTTTTATCAATTTTTGCATCAAGATCTAAAAACTCTGAATCATTGGGACGCCTTCTAACTAAAGTTGACTCATCTCCAATCCCATCTTTAGTAACATTCATATTGGCAAACAAAAAATTTAATAGGATACACACCAATCACTTTTAGATCTTCATCTTTATTATCCTCTAGATCTTCCGGTTTAGCTGCCATCTTATTAACTAAGGTGGCTTGCTTATCCGAAATTTGGCCTACTAAATTTTCAAGATAGGAAAACTAAGATTTCAAACCATAGAATTCCTTAGACATATCATCAAGCTCTTTATTCATGTACTCCATAAAACCTTTTTGCTCTTTAAGCTCGTTTCTGAAGAAATTATTATGCTCAAATTGCAAAGACATAAAGCTTCTAAAGTTGTTCTCAATTTCGTCCAACCTTCTAAAGTGAGGATCAACGCTTTTAGGCAAGGCCAACAAGGCAAGCAGACACACAAGAGACAAGCGAAAGAAGGCGAACGGAAAAAGGGCGAACAAAAAAGAGGCGAATAAAACGGCAAGAGGGAAGTGGGGGAGAGGAAAACGAGAGGCACATGGCAAATAATGTAATGCAAGGGATAAGAGTTTGTGATGGGTACTTGGTATGTCTTGGCTTGGCGTAGATCTCCCTGGCAACGGTGCCAGAAATCCTTCTTGCTACCTCTTGAGCATGTGTTTGTTTTCCCTTGAAGAGGAAAGGGTGATGCAGCAAAGTAGCGTAAGTATTTCCCTCAGTTTTTTAGAACCAAGGTATCAATCCAATAGGAGACTACACGCAAGTCGCCTAGTACCTACACAAATAAACAAGAACCTCGCAACCAACGCGATGAAGGGGTTGTCAATCCCTTCACGGTCACTTACGAAAGTGAGATCTGATAGAGATAATAAGATAAATATTTTTGGTATTTTTGTTGTGTAGATTGAAAAGTAAAGATTGCAAAATAAACGGCGACATAAATAGCTAGTTGACGGGAAAATAATATGATGTAAAGTAGACCCGGGGGCCATAGGTTTCACTAGTGGCTTCTCTCAAGATAGCATATATTACGGTGGGTGAATAAATTACTGCCGAGCAATTGATAGAAAAGCGCATAGTTATGATGATATCTAGGCATGATCATGAACATAGGCATCACGTCCGTGTCAAGTAGACCGAAACAATTCTGCATCTACTACTATTACTCCACACATCGACCGCTATCCAGCATGCATCTAGAGTATTAAATTCATAAGAACAGAGTAACGCATTAGGCAAGATGACATGATGTAGAGGGATAAACTCAAGCGATATGATATAAACCCCATCTTTTTATCCTCGATGGCAAGAATACAATACATGCCTTGCTGCTCCTGCTGTCACTGGAAAAGGACACCGCAAGATTGAACCCAAAGCTAAGCACTTCTCCCATTGCAAGAAAGATCAATCTAGTAGGCCAAAACCAAACTAATAATTCAAAGAGACTTGCAAAGATATCAAATCATGCTTATAATAATTTAGAGAAGAATCAAATATTTTTCATAGATAATCTTAATCATAAACCCACAATTCATCGGATCTCGGCAAACACACCGCAAAAAGAATTACATCGAATAGATCTCCAAGAACATCGAGGAGAACTTTGTATTGAGATCCAAAGAGAGAGAAGAAGCCATCTAGCTAATAACTATGGACCCGAAGGTCTGTAGTAAACTACTCACACATCATTAGAGAGGCTATGGTGTTGATGTACAAGCCCTCCGTGATCGAATCCCCCTCCGGCAGATCGCCGGAAAAGGCCCCAGATGGGATCTCATGGGTACAGAAGGTTGTGGCGGTGGAAAAGTGGTTTCGTGGCTCCCCTGGATGTTTTTAGGGTATAAGAGTATATATAGGCGAAAGAAGTAGGTCGGTGGAGCCACGAGGGGCCCACGAGGGTGGGGGCGTGACTGGCCCCCTGAGGCACGCCGCCCTACCTCGTGGCCGCCTCGTTGCTTCCTTGACCTCCACTCCAAGTCTCCTGGATTGTGTTTGTTCCAAAAAAGATCCTCGTGAAGGTTTCATTCCGTTTTAATTCCGTTTGATATTCCTTTTCTATGGAACACTGAAATAGCCAAACAACAGCAATTTGCACTGGGCCTTTGGTTAATAGGTTAGTCCCAAAAATAATATAAAAGTGCATAATAAAGCCCATTAAACATCCAAAACAGATAATATTATAGCGTGGAACAATCAAAAATTATAGATATGTTGGAGACGTATCAGCCATATCATATCACTTATATTGATTGCATGTGATGTTTATCCTTTATGCATCTTATTTTGCTTAGTACAGAGGTAGCATTATAAGATGATCTCTCACTAAATTTCAAGGTATAAGTGTTCTCCCTGAGTATGCACTATTGCTACAGTTCGTCGTGCTGAGACACCACGTGATGATCGGGTGTGATAAGCTCTACGTTCACATACAATGGGTGCAAGCTAGTTTTGCACATGCAGAATACTCGGGTTAAACTTGACGAGCCTAGCATATGCATATATGGCCTTGGAACACTGAGACCGAAAGGTCGAACGTGAATCATATAGTAGATATGATCAACATAGTGATGTTCATAATTGAAAGCTACTCCATCTCACGTGATGATCGGACATGGTTTGGTTGATATGGATCACGTGATCATTCAGATGACTAGAGGGATGTATATCTAAGTGGGAGTTCTTAAGTATGATTAATTGAACTTAAATTTATTATGAACTTAGTCCTGATAGTATTTACATATCTATGTTGTAGATCAATTGCTCGCGCATAGCTTCCCCGTTTTATTTATGATATGTTCCTAGAGAAAACTAAGTTGAAAGTTGATAGTAGCAATGATGTGTACTAGGTCCATGATCTAAGAAATATCATCATTATTGCACAGAAGAATTATGTCCTTGATGCACCGCTAGGTGACAGAACTATTGCAGGAGCAAATGCAGACGTTATGAACGTTTGACAAGCTCGGTATGATGACTACTTGATAGTTTAGTGCACCATGCTTTATAGCTTAGAATCGGGACTTCAAAAATGTTTTGAAATGCCATGGAGCATATGAGATGTTCCAAGAGTTGAAATTGGTATTTCAGACTCATGCCCGAGTCGTGAGGTATGAGACCTCTGAAAAATATTTTTGCCTACAAGATGGAGGAGAATAGCTCAACCAGTGAGCATGTGCTCAGAATGTCTGAGTACTACAATCACTTGAATCAAGTGGAAGTTAATCTTCTAGATAAGATAGTGATTGACATAGTTCTCTAGTCACTATCACCAAGTTACTGGAACTTCGTGATGAACTATAATATGCAAGGGATGACGACAACGATTCCTCGAGCTCTTCGCGATGCTGAAATCGGCGAAGGTAGAAATCAAGAAAAGAATCAAGTGTTGATGGTTGACAAGACCACTAGTTCCAAGTAAAAGGACAAGGGGAAGAAAGGGAACTTCAAGAAGAATGACAAGCAAGTTGTCACTCCCATGAAGAAGCCCAAAGCTAGACCCAAGCCTAAAATTGAGTGCTTCTACTGCAAAGGAAATGGTCACTGGAAGCGGAACTGCCCAAATACTTGGCGGATAAGAAGGATGGCAAAGTGAACAAAAGTATATATGATATACATGTTATTGATGTGTACTTTACTAGTGTTCATAGTAGCCCCTGGATATTTTATACTGGTTCAGTTGCTATGATTAGTAGCTCGAAACAGGAGTTACAAAATGAAAAAGGACTAGTTGAGGGCGAGGTGACGATATGTGTTGAAAATGATTCCAAGGTTGATAAGATCACCATCGCATAGTCCCTCTACCTTCGTGATTAGTATTGGAACTAAATAAATATTATTTGATGTTTGCGTTGAGCATAAATATGATTGGATCATGTTTATTATGACACGGTTATTCATTTAAAGTCGGAGAATAGTTGTTGTTCTGTTTACATGAATAAAACCTTCTATGGTCTTACATCCAATGTAAATGGTTTACTGAATATCGATCATAGTGATACACATAATATTGATGCCAAAAGATACAGAGTTAATAATAATAGTGCAACTTATTTTGTGGCACTGCCGTTTAGGTCATATTGGTGTAAAGCACATGAAGAAAATCCATATTGATGGGTTTTTGGAATCACTTGATTATGAATCACTTGATGCTTACGAACCATGCCTCATAGGCAAGATGACTAAAGACTCCGTTCTCCGAAACAATGGAGCGAGCCACTAACTTATTGGAAATAGTACATACTAATGTATGCGGTTCGATGAGTGTTGATGCTCGTGGCGGGTATCGTTATTTTCTGAACTTCACAGATGATTTGAGCAGATATGGGTATATCTACTTGATGAAACATAAGTCTGAAACATTTGAAAAGTTCAAAGAATTTCAGAGTGAAGTGGAAAATCATTGTAACAAGAAAATGAAGTTTCTACGATCTGATCGTGGAGGTGAATATTTGAGTTACGAGTTTGGTATTCATTTGTCGCAACTCACGCCATCCGGAACACCACAGCTTAATGGTGTGTCCGAACGTCGTAACCATACTTTATTAGATATGGTGCGATTTATGATGTCTCTTACCGATTTACCACTATCATTTTGGGGTTATGCATTAGAGACAACTGCATTCACGTTAAATAAGGCACCATCTAAATCTGTTGAGACGACACCATATGAACTGTGGTTTAGCAAGAAACCTAAGGTCTCATTTCTTAAAGTTTGGGGCTATGATGCTTATGTGAAAAAGCTTCAACCTGATAAGCTCGAACCCAAATCGGAGAAATGTGTCTTCATAGGATACCCAAAGGAAACCGTTGGGTATACCTTCTATCACATATCCAAAGGCAAGATTTTCGTTGCTAAGAATGAATCCTTTCTAGAGAATGAGTTTCTCTCGAAAGAAATGAGTGGGAATAAAGTAGAACTTGATGAGGTAATTGTACCTTCTCTCGAATTGGAAAGTAGTTCATCAGAGAAATTTGTTCCTGTGATGCCTACACCAACTAGAGAGGAAGTTAATGATGATGATCATGAAACTTCGGATCAAGTTACTACAGAACTTGGTAGGTCAACCAGAGCACGATCCGCACCAGAGTGGTACAGTAATCCTGTACTGGAAGTCATATTACTAGACCATGATGAACTTACGAACTATGAGGAAGCGATGATGAGCCCAGATTCCGCAAAATGGCTTGAGGCCATGAAATCTGAGATGGGATCCATGTACGAGAACAAAGTATGGACTTTGGTGGACTTGCCCAATGATCGGCAAGCCATAGAGAATAAATGGATATTCAAGAGGAAGACGGACGCTGATAGTAGTGTTACTATCTACAAAGCTCGAATTGTCGAAAAACAGTTTTTGACAAGTTCAAGGTGTTGACTATGATGAGATTTTCTCATTCGTAGCGATGCTTAAGTCTGTCCGAATCATGTTAGCAAATTGCCACATTTTATGAAATCTGGCAAATAGATATCAAAACTACATTCCTTAATGGATTTCTTAAAGAAGAGTTGTATATGATGCAACAAGAAGGTTTTGTCAATCCTAAAGGTGCTAACAAAATGTGCAAGCTCCAGCGATCCATCTATGGACTGGTGCAAGCATCTCGGAGTTGGAATATACGCTTTGATAAGTTGATCAAAGCATATAGTTTTATACAGACTTACGGTGAAGTCGTTTTATACAGACTTGCGGTGAAGCCTGTATTTACAAGAAAGTGAGTGGAGCACTACAGCCTTTCTGATAAGTATATGTGAATGACATATTGTTGATCGGAAATGATGTAGAATTTTCTGGAAAGCATAAAGGAGTGTTTGAAAGGAGTTTTTCAAAGAAAGACCTCGGTGAAGCTGCTTACATATGGGCATCAAGATCTATAGAGATAGATCAAGATGCTTGATAAGATTTTTCAATGAGTATATACCTTGACAAGATTTTGAAGTAGTTCAAAATGGAACAGTCAAAGAAGGAGTTCTTGCATGTATTGCAAGGTGTAAAGTTGAGTAAGACTCAAAACACGAACCATGGCAGAAAATAGAAAGAGAATGAAAGTCAATTCCCTATGCCTCAGCCATAGGTTCTATAAAGTAATGTTATGTTGTGTACCAAACCTATTGTGTACCTTGCCATGAGTTTGGCAAGGGGGTACGATATTGATCCAGGAGTGGATCACTGGACAACGGTCAAAATTATCCTTAGAAGACTAAGGAGATATTTCTCGGTTATGGAGGTGATAAAGAGTTCGTCGTAAAGAGTTATGTCGATGCAAGCTTTTACACCGATCTGGATGACTCTAAGTCTCAATCTGGATACATATTGAAAGTGGGAGCAATTAGCTAGAGTAGCTCCATACAGAGCATTGTAGACATAGAAAATTTTGCAAAATACATACGGCTCTGAATGTGACAGACCCATTGACTAAACTTTTCCCACAAGCAAAACATGATCACACCTTAGTACTCTTTGGGTGTTAATCACATAGGTGATGTGAACTAGATTATTGACTCTAGTAAACCCTTTGGGTATTGGTCACATGGTAATGTGAACTATTGGTGTTAAATCACATGACGATGTGAACTAGATTATTGACTCTAGTGCAAGTGGGAGACTGAAGGAAATATGCCCTAGAGGCAATAACAAAGTTGTTATTTATATTTCCATATATCATGATAAATGTTTATTATTCATGCTAGAATTGTATTAACTGGAAACTTGATAGATGTGTGGATACATAGACAAAACAAAGTGTCCCTAGTATGCCTCTACTTGACTATCTCGTTAATCAAAGATGGTTAAGTTTCCTGACCATAGACATGTGTTGTCATTTGATGAACGGGATCACATCATTAGAGAATGATGTGATGGACAAGACCCATCCGTTAGCTTAGCATAATGATCGTTTAGTTTTATTGCTATTGCTTTCTTCATGACTTATTGCAACTCCCGAATACCGGAGGAACACTTTGTGTGCTATCAAATGTCACAATGTAACTGGGTGATTATAAAGATGCTCTACAGGTGTCTCCGATGGTGTTTGTTGAGTTGGCATAGATCAAGATTAGGATTTGTCACTCCATGTATCGGAGAGGTATCTCTGGCCCTCTCAATAATGCTCATCACTATAAGCCTTGCAAGCAATGTGACTAATGAGTTAGTCACGGGATGATGCATTACAGAACGAGTAAAGACACTTGCCGGTAACGAGATTGAACTAGGTATGATGATACCGATGATCAAATCTTGGGCAAGTAACATACTGATGACAAAGGGAACACCATATGTTGTTATGCGGTTTGACCGATAAAGATCTTCGTAGAATATGTAGGATCCAATATGAGCATCCAGGTTCTGCTATTGGTTATGACCGGAGATGTGTCTCGGTCATGTCTACATAGTTCTCGAACCCGTAGGGTCCGCACGCTTAACGTTCGATGATGATTTGTATTATGAGTTATGTGATTTGATGACCGAAGTTTGTTTGGAGTCCCGGATGAGATCACGGACATGACGAGGAGTCTCGAAATGGTTGAGAGGTAAAGATTCATATATTGGAAGGTTGCATTTGGACATCGGAATGGTTCCGAATGGTTCGGGAATTTTTCCGGAGTACCGGGAGGTTACTGGAACCCCCTGGGAGAAGTATTGGGCCTATTGGGCCTTATTGAAGGAGAGGAGAAATGACATGTGAGAGGGGCGCCCACTTGCCCAAACCGAATTAGACTAGGGAGGGGGCGGCCCCCCTCTTTCCTTCTCCCTCTCTCTCCCTTCGCCTTTTCCCTCTTCGGTGGAAAGAAGGAGGGGGGATCCTACTTGGACTAGGAGTCCAAGTAGGACTCCCCCTTATGGTGCGCCCCCCTAGGTCGGCCACCTCCTCCTCCCCCTTTATATACGAAGGCGGGGGGCACCCCAAAGGCACAACAGACAATCTCTTAGCCGTGTGAGGTGCCCCCCTCCACAGTTTACCACCTCGGTCATGTCGTCATAGTGCTTAGGCGAAGCCCTACGCCGGTAACTTCATCATCACCGTCGCCACACCATCATGCTGACGGAACTCTCCCTCGTCCTCAACTGGGTCAAGAGCTCGAAGGACGTCATCGAACTGAACGTGTGCTGAACACGGAGGTGCCGTACGTTCGGTGCTTGGATCGGTTGGATCGCGAAGACATTCGATTACATCAACCGCGTTACTAAACGCTTCCGCTTTCGGTCTACGAGGGTACATGGACACACTCTCCCCTCTCGTTACTATGCATCTCCTAGATAGATCTTGCATGATCGTAGGATTTTTTTTGAAATACTATTTTGAAATACTATGTTCCCCAACAGGGATTGCATTTCGTGCAATAGAGCGACAACCATAAGGCTCCTGCCAGTTGCCGATAACTTTTACAAAACATGATCATCTCATACAATAACGTATATCACATCATGTCTTGACCATATCACATCACAACATGCCCTGCAAAAACAAGTTAGATGTCCTCTACTTTGTTGTTGCAAGTTTTACGTGGCTGCTATGGGCTTCTAGCAAGAACCGTTCTTACCTACGCATCAAAACCACAATGGTGATTTATCAAGTTTGTCGTTTTAACCTTCAACAATGACCGGCCGCAGTCAAATTCGGTTCAACTAAAGTTGGAGAAACAGACACCCGCCAGCCACCTTTATGCAAAACTAATAGCATGTCTGTCGGTGGAACCCGTCTCATGAACATGGTCATGTAAGGTTGGTCCGGGCTGCTTCATCCAACAATACCGCCGAATCAAAATAAGACATTGGTGGTAAGCAGTATGACGATCACCGCCCACAACTCTTTGTGTTATACTCGTGCATATCATCTACGCATAGACCTGACTCGGATGCCACTGTTGGGGAACGTAGCATGCAATTTCAAAAATTTCCTACACTCACGCAAGATCTATCTAGGAGATGCATAGCAAGGACAGGGGGAGAGTGTGTCCACATACCCTCGTAGACCAAAAGCGGAAGCGTTTGACAACGCGGTTGATGTAGTCGAACTTCTTCTCGTTTCGATCGATCAAGCACCGAACGTACGGCACCTCTGAGTTGTGTACACGTTCAGCTCGATGACGCCTCTCGAACTCTTGATCCAGAAAAGTGTCGAGGGAGTGTTTCGTCAGCACGACGGCATGGTGACGGTGATGGTGAAGTTATCTGCGCAGGGCTTCCCCTAAGCACTACGACAATATGACCGGAGGCGTAAACTGTGGAGGTGGATGCCGCACACGGCTAAGAATCAATGTTGTGTGTTCTAGCGGTGCCCCCCCCCCCACATATATATAGGTGGGATGGGGAGGGGAGCAGCAAGGGGCGCCCCAAGTAGGAGGGATCCTACTTGGGCGTCTCCTCCTAGTCGGCCTCCCCCCCCCCCCCCTTCCATATGCATCGGAGGGGGGAGGAAAGAGAGGGGGAGGGGAAGGAAAGGGGGAGGCCGAGTCCTCCCCTTTCCTTCTCCCTTCCCTCCTTTCCTTCTCCTCCTATTTCGGCCTATATGGGGTTGCCCAGAACCCCTTCCGGTGACCCGATACGTACCTGGTATCCCCAGAACACTTCCAGTGTCCAAATACTATTGTTCTATGTATGAATCTTTACCTCTTGACCATTTCGAGACTCCTCATCATGTCTGTGATCTCACCCGGGACTCCAAACAACATTCAGTCACCAAATCACATAACTCATATAATACAAAATCATCATCGAATGTTAGACCTGCGGACCCTACGGGTTCGAGAACTATGTAGACATGACCGAGACACCTCTTTGGTCAATAACCAATAGCGGAACCTGGATGCTCATATTGGTTCCCACATATTCTATGAATATCTTTATCGGTCGTACCGTAATGACAACATATGTTTTTCCCTTTCTCATCGGTATGTTACTTGCCTGAGATTCGATCGTCGTTATCATCATACCTAGTTCAATCTCGTTACTGGCAAGTCTCTTTACTCGTTTCGTAATACATCATTCTGCAACTAACTCATTATTCACATTGCTTGCAAGGCTTCTTATGATGTGTATTACCGAGAGGGCCCAGAGATACCTCTCCAATACTCGGAGTGACAAATTCTAATCTCGATCTATGCCAACCCAACAAATACCTTCGGAGATACTTGTAGAGCATCTTTATAATCACCCAGTTACGTTGTGATGTTTGATAGCACACAAGGTATTCCTCCGGTATCCGGGAGTTGCATAATCTCATAGTCGAAAGAATATGTATTTGACATGAAGAAAGCAACAGCAATAAAACTGAACGGTCAACATGCTAAGCTAACGGATGGGTCTTGTCCCTCACATCATTCTCCTAATGATGTGATCCCGTTCATCAAATGACAACACATGTCTATGGTTAGGAAACTTAACCGTATTTGATTAACGAGCTAGTGTAGTAGAGGCTTACTAGGGACACTGTGTTTTGTCTATGTATCCACACATGTATCAAGTTTGTTGTTAATACAATTCTAGCATGAATAATAAAAATTTATCATGATATAAGGAAATATGAAATAACAAATTTATTATTGCCTCTAGGGCATATTTCCTTCAACTCAGTGTATAAATGTGTCACACATGGGCACAAGTGCTCGGTCGTTTTCACGGCCATTAATGAGCACCTGAGGGCTTTCACGCCTTCTTCTACCTCGAGTCGTCCCTTCTCATATTTCATGAGCACCCGTTTCCACGTGGGGTAAGTTCACCACGTGGATAAGAGATAAGATAAATTATCTGTGCGTCCGTAACCAAACAACAACATTTTGTATCTGAGAAGAAAATGCTTGTAACCAAACAATTGTGTGTGCATTTCTTCCTAGCCAGGCTTGGGAGAATGCATGCTACCAAACTATGTTTTCTCCCTAGATGACCCCTTGGGACCAATTGCAACCAAAAAGTCAAGCAGCCTATGAAAATCATGCTTTATTAATTTCATGTAACGTGTTAAAAACAAAATGAAACCAAGAAGTTAGGTGAACTATTTGAATAATGTTTTTCCATAATTGACTGCAAATGATTGTGTTCATATTGCGTTTATATTTGCATTGGTGACGATCATTGGCCATGACTTTTTTTGACGACACATAAGCTGTTTGCTTGAGCAGGTGAATTGACTCTCGGTTTTTTCATGTTCCGACCTTTCTTCATTTCAGAATTGTTACCGATGTTCACTTATGAGATATCGGGCTACAGCACCATATTAACTTAAGAAATGAACTATTGGAAGGACCATTATGACAACGTACAATGTAAACTTATACATGCTAACATCAGCTCCATTAGATGCTTGACATAGGCACATCGATGATTGTTAGTGTCGCATGTTGATGATGTGTGCGGTTGTCAAGAACCTACGAGGCCGCCATTACCATACAATAGTGAAGAAACCTTTTTCGAAATTGATTTTTTTTCAAGAATTTAAATTATGCTCCACAAATTCAACAATGATGTTCCCAAAAATATAATTAATTCTACAATCGGAGAATGGCATGGCAAAGCGTCTGTTATCCTCGGTACTAATGATGTTTGGTCCGCACAGCACTCTTCATCTCCACAAATTGTGAGTTGCATGTAGCATGGATGATTCACCTTGAGATCCTAGCCAATGCTTGAGAGTCCCTACTCGAAGCCCATTAGCGTCAAAATGACGACCTTTCGCTGAAGAGAACCGCGAATGGACAGCCCATTTGGAGCTAGTAAATTCAGGTGCACAAAAATAAACTAGACAGAAAGCATTCGCTGAAGAGAACCGCGAATGGCCGGCCCATTTGGAGCTAGTGAATTTTTTTTAGATAAAAGGCATGTGCCTGACTTTATAGATAAAGCCACCAGGCAGAGTCACAACACAGCCAACCGAACCACACATAAGCCGAGCAGATCAAAGTTAAGAAGTGTGAGTACATGGCAACCAGCAAAACAAGGCACGCAGGCCAGCAAAGATTCCAAAAGAACCGGAAACTAAGCCATTCTGCTAGAGTGCCGCAGCAGGGAAGATGTCGTAGATCTCATCTTAGATAGCATGTCGTCGAATGCCTCTAGGTCACCTTCCTTAGTCAATGATCTCCACTACTACAAAAAGACATTGGCTTTAAATAAGCAATTCACAGGGTTAGCCGGGAAAATGTGTTCAATAGTGAACTTGTTTCTAGTAGTCCACAGCGACCAACAGATCGCTGCCCAGCCTACCTATAAAACCCGCTTAGACCGGCCTGCTAAAGTATTAACACAACGCCGCAAATCCTCAGAAGAAGAAGGATTCCAATTAACATGAAGCCAAAGTCTAATGCAACTCCAGAGGAATTTCGCCAAAGAACGATGAAAAAATATATGCTCGGTGTTTTCAAGAGCCCCACAAAGTGCACATCTATCAGAGCCCGGCCCGTTCCCTCTTCCTAATTTGATCGGCCGCAGGAAGCTTTCGCCGGAAAGCTTGCCATAGGAAAATTTTAATCTTAGGAGGAATGCGAGCTGGCCAAATATCCTTGAATTTAGCAGTGCGGGCACCCGATACAAGTTTGGAATAGGCAGATTTAACAGAAAAACGCCCCGAGGCAGAAAGAGGCCAGACCACAGAGTCCTCTTCCTCCGAGAGCAAGGGGAAGCAGGCAGTAAGACGTTGCCAATCATCCAACTCCACAAGAGACAGAGTACGCCGGAAATCAAGGACCCAGTCCTGATCCGAGAGCTCAAAGATAGAGATCTCGGGATCAGCGCAATATGAGAACAAGGTTGGATAGGCCACCGCAAGCGTGGTATCCAGACCCACCAATCTAACCAAAAACGAGTGGACTTACCATTCCGAACTACAAAGTTAACGAGGGAACGAAAAATCGGTCAAACTTTAACGAGTTGATGCCAAAACTGAGAGCCACCAGAGGAGGAGGCGAACATAGGGCTCGAGGAGGGGAAGTACTTAGCCTTGAGAAGATATAGCCAGGTGGGGCGCTCCTCGAGGAACATAATCTTCCACCACCATTTTATCATGAGGCACTTGTTCATGACCAAAGTGTTAATGATGCCTAGGCCCCCCAAGCTCTTAGGTCTGCAAATCAGGTCCCACTTAACCATCCTATATTTGCGCTTGTTATCAGAGGAGTTCCAATAAAAAGCACCCCTATGCTTGTCAAAACCAGCTTGAATCCCTCCGGACAAGAGATAGAAGCCCATTAGAAACATCGGAAGGGAGGAGAGGCACGCATTAGTGAGGGCAACCTTGCCCGCCTGGGAATTATAACGGCCTCTCCACGGAAAAACTCTATTTCCTACTTTAGTCACTGTCGGGGCAAAATCTTTTGCCAGAAGCTTGAGAGGGGAGATTGGAATGCCCGGGTATTTGAGAGGATAAGACCCTAGAGAACAGTTGAGAAGATGCGCCACTCTCTGAGCTTCCGAATCAGGCACCCCAGTCACAACAACTTTGCTCTTTGAAAAATTAATTTTAAGACCCGAAAGCGCTTCGAAGCATAATAGGAGAAATTTCAGGTTCGTGAGGCTGTCTTCATTAAGTTCAACCATAATAATGGTATCGTCCGCGTATTGAAGGTGAGTGATGCCATTGGGGAGAAGGTGAGAACTAACACGCGTAATGTGCCCAGCAATAGCTGCTCGAGAAAGAATATGAGAAAGAGCATCCGCAACGAAATTAAAGAGCAGCGGGGACGCCGGATCCCCTTGTCTAAGGCCCCTACCATTAGCAAAGAAATTACTAATCTGCCCATTCACCGCCACAGCCGTGTGCCCGCCCGAGACGAGCTGCATAAGACGGTGAACCACCGCACCCTCGAAGCCCTTAGCAAGAAGAACTTGGCGAAGGAAAGTCCAACTCACTGAGTCATAGGCCTTTTCAAAGTCAAGCTTAAGAACCATAGCCTTAGTGCCCTTGGTCCGCAGGTCATGGACTATCTCATGCAAGCAAAGCACCCCGTCCAGAATAAATCTCCCCTTTATGAACGCAAGACACAATGAGCGATCGGGGATACCCTAGTTGCCAAGCCCTTAGCCGGAATCTTCGCAAAATTGTTAATTAAAGCAATGGGCCGAAACTGGGAAATCAAGTCAGCACCTTTGACCTTAGGGATGAGAGTGAGAACCGCATAGTTCAGTCTAGAGATGTCAACAGTACCCAGCCAGAAACCTTGAGTAATAGCCTGAATGAGGCCTTTTAGCTGAGGCCAGAATTGCCGAAAGAAAGGAATGGAGAAACCGTCAGGCCCGGAAGCCACATTATAATTGGCCGATCGAATCACTTCGAAAATCTCCTCTTCAGAGGGGGGGTCATCAAACTCTCATTTTCAGCACTCGAAACCTGTTCGAGGGGAGACCAAAAGGACGGCACCAGCCTAAAACCCGTCTCAGGTTTAGCAGATAATAGGGAAGAGAAGAAGTGAACCACGTGACACATGATCACAGACTGATCAGAGACCCTGACGCCCTCGATAAGGAGGCAATCAATCAGGCATCTCCGATGTCTACCGTTGCAATGGCAAAGAAATAGGCCATGGGCGAGTCACCCTTTAAAGTCCAATTAATAGTGCCTCTTTGCTTCCAGTACATTTCCTCCTGACGGTGCATACCTAAAAGAGCCTCTTCAAGACCATAACAGGTCTGCCATTCGGCCGCGGAGAGGCCTAAATTATCCGCACGGGCATCAAGCACCTCAATTTGAGCAGCCAGCCTAGCTTTGTCCCGCCTTGACTCAGCATAATGGTTTTTAGACCAGCCTCTAAGGAATCTTCGGAGGAAATAGGAGCATTGATGCCAGTCGTCCATCGGGCCAAAAGATCGGCGATTAGAAGACAGGAAAACCGAAATCTTTCGCGCAATCAGGTCAGCGAAACCCTCCACTTGGAGCCACGAAGCATCGAACTGAAACCTCGGGAGGGCAACTAAGCGAGCACCATCATCAAGAATCAAGGGGGAGTGATCAGAACCCACTATAGCTAGTGCTCTGAGGTTGACACGGGGAAACAGCGAGTCCCACCTAGGACACAAGAAAACCCGATCAAGGATAGAACGGATGGGAGAGGCTTGGCGATTCGTCCAGGTGAAACGGGCCCCAACCCTAGGCATTTCATGAATAGCCGTGTCCCTAATGAAAGCATTGAAGGCATCAGCCAGAGGCCAAGAGAAATTACAGGAACTCTTGTCCGAAGGATATCGCATCAGATTAAAATCGCTCCCAATCAAGAGTGGCAGCTAACAAGACTCAATGTTGTTACTAAGTTCATCCAAAAAAATATAAGAGAACGAATGATCAGCCGGACCGTAAACCACCATGATTTCAAGTAAAGAGTTAAGGGATCTATGAAAGACCACCGTGCTAGCCCAAAAAATGCCATGATCAAAATTGACAAAATCAAAAACATCTTTTTTGGTGCCAAGAAGAATACCACCCGAGTGGCCATCAGGGGCCACAAAATTCCAGTTGAATCTATCTATCCTAGCAACGGCCGAGAGCTCACTAGGGGAGAAGGAGGGTTTGAGAGTCTCGACAAGGCCAATAAAATCAACATTTTCAGACTGAACCAAATCTTTAAGCTGGTCCCTGCGCCCCCTAGCGCTGAAACCTCTGATGTTCCAGAATAGGGCCTTCATCTGAAGGAAAGGTTTTTAATTCTAAGACTTGACCTGCTCAGAGCCTTGTAGGATTTAGCACGTTTCCCAACCCCATGTTTAGTAGCAGCCAGGGAAGCCTGACTCCTATCATCTCCCACCTCATCCCCACCGGCCACAACCAGTGGGGCACTCGGACCCACCCCAACCTCCTTGGCTTTTGCAATGTCTGCCTGAGCTAATTCATTCGCCCTAATAACTCCAAGTAAAGCAGTGGGAGAGCCCAAACTAGCGTCTAAGCAGATGCCCACATCATCTAAAATACTAAGCAAATGTTCATCAGATTGAGACGGAAGCACTAAATGAACCGAAGAATGCACAACGGGGCAAGAGGAGGAGGGAACTGGGCGCGAACTTGAAGGAGGCAGATCCCGAGCCGCAGCGCGCCGAGCAGCCCGATCAGCCACCCGCTCACCGCAGTTGGAGACGCGGCCACTTTTACGAATCGTGGAAGCGGGCGACCGCACTAGAATAGGGCGAGCACGGCAGGGAGACGCCGCAGCAGAGGACAGACCCGAGGCCGTGCCCAAGTCAGCATCAAGCCTGCGACAGAGCCCAGCCGTAGACTGCCTTGAATCACCAGAAGCTCTGCTCTTAGCGGAGTATTTCTTGACCGACGACTTATTCTTCTTCTTGGAGGCAGAGGGGCCAGCCGGGGGCAGATCTTCGATGCCAAAGAGGGAAGGAGAGGCAGGGCGGGCAGGAAGATTAGAGCACACCATCGAGAATGGAGTGCCCTTGGCCCCAACAGAAGCATCCCCTCCAACCAAGTCCGGCAGCGAGTCATTGGCCCCCCGACCGACCGGAGCATTCTCCTTCAATATATCCTGGTCTTCAGGGGAGAGCCCGTCCCACTCCGACTGGGTTAAGCGCTGATCAGTGCCATGCATAGAATCGCCCGGGCAACCATCCCCATCTTTGCTCTTGTCATCATTGCCAGAGGCCGGGGGCGGGGGAGGAGGTGGGTGCGACACCGGACCCAAAGCACCCTCCACCCGAACCCTGAGCCGAAAGCCACCAGCCGAAGGGAAGACATCAATGGAACCACGAATACACGGGGGGTCAACACACCAAACCCACAGATGGACCGGCCCGAGGATAGCCAAAGAATCTTGATCGACCTCAATAGGCTTGCCGATGAGAACCCCGAAGGCCATCAGAAACGCCGTGGTACGCACTGAAGGAGGCACATCTTCAACTAGAACCCATACATCAGACAGGGAGGAGATAGCCTTGGACCCGTTAGAAGCAGCCTTGACCGAAACAACCAATTGATTCAGAGGTAGCGTGAAGCTAGAACAAGAGGAAATCATGCGGAGACTTGCTTTGGAAGGGAAGGTCGCAGGAACTCGAAATCTGAAAGCTGGCAGATTTGCCAATCCCACCCTCCCTCATCCCACATTTGGAGCTCATCAAGGACCTGGTATGTAATGCGTTTGGACTGGACAAAGATGATGCCGACGTTGGATAGCGCAAGGATAGGAGCTGCAGCAGGGACCTCCCTATTTAATGCGAAAAATGAGCACCCAGGAAGGCCAAGGCCATAGTGAACGAAGGCAGGAGGTTTGGAACGATTCTGACAGTCCACCGTGAGGTGGCCATCTTCCCTACAGATGAGGCAGAAGGGGGGATTTTGGCACCGGGACTGAAAGTGACCAGGACGGTGACACGCGAAGCAGGTGAGAGTGGGGTTGGCGACCTGAGATTGAGGAGTAATGCGACCAGCACCATGAGGGGGAGGAGGGAGGATACCATCACCAGTCGCGCCAGGCCCAGATCCGACGCCCCGCCCAGCGAGAGAGCCAACGGGGCAACGGGCCAGAGCCCCCGACGCACCATGCGGAACGAAATGAGACGGCCCCCCACCAACCACCACCGGAGCCCGCACCGACCCACCACCCAGGGACACAGCACCATGCGGGGGAGGCGGCGGGACCAGCCCTGACGAGCCAGCCCGACTCCCCGCAGCCGCCACCTCCCATGGGTCGGCAGCAGCCGGAGGAGCACCATGCAAGGGCAGCGAGAGATCCGCCGGCCCAAATCCGGAGGCGCGCGGGGATGAACCAGCCGCCGCCGCAGCCGACCCCGCCTCCGGAGCGAGTGACGCCTGGAGCTTAGCGCGCAGCGCAGCTTCATACTCCAGATCAGTCGCCGCCTCGCCAGATCCGTCGCGCCCCCGCTTCTGGCCAGAGACAGCCTCATTGGAGGACCCGCGCGAACGATCCATCGCGACCACTGCCGCGAAAGAACGAGAGAGGGGAGGAGGAGCAGATCGGACGAAGGAGTGAATGGGGAAGCGGCGCCGACGTAGATCAGATGAGGAGGCAGGAAACCCTAGAAATGGGGGAACCGGTCCCTTCCAGATCCATATATACCCGGACCGAGCCAGGCCCGGTTTGACATACGGCACCAAGGGGGGCTGGGCCTGGGCCAACCGCGGCCCAGAGTCCAAGGAAGGGAGGGGGAAAGCAGACACGCAAGCCAAGGCAGGAGCCGACCTACGCCCACCAGGCCCATCGCACGGCACAAGGGCCCACATCTCCAACGCAGGCACCACCACCCGCCCCAGCGCCAGATCTAGAGCCATCCGAATCCAGCGCCCAAAACCTGTTGGCCCGGGGGGAGCGCGGAGGACGGAGCGAGGCGAGGAAGCCAGTGGGGAGGAGGAGCAGGGAGAAGACCGCGGGAAAGAAGGAGAGGGGGAGGTCGCACGAGGCGAGGTCGCCGCCGGAGGGGATGAGGGGGCGGGTGGCTTCGCCACAGGGGAGAGAGGGGGGGAGGAGAGGCCATCTGCCTTACTTTTTCGGAGCTAGTGAATTCAGGTGCACAAAAATAAACTAGACAGAAAGCAGTTGCGAGAGTGAGAACTTGAACTCGTGACCTCCCGCTAGGGGTTACCTCTTCGAAACCAATAGACCACACGAGTTTGTGCTAGGATTGCAGCGCCAGGATTTAAAAACCAATTTGTATCGGCTGATCAGTTAAAGTACTATGTACATGGCAGATCCGTTTCTTTTTTCAAACTTCTCAATATTTCTTTCTTTGGGGAAAATGAAGTTTTTGAATAATGAATGAAAATCATGAAGAAATTTATAAATTCGATGAAACTTTAAAAACGCAAAAATTATTGAAAACGTGAACAAACATTTTGAGACTTCAAATTATGAACAAGTTTTAAATATACATTGAACATTATGTGATATAGGCTGAAAAAATTTTAAATACACACTGAACATTTTGTGATATCCGCTGAACAAATATTTAAGTACACATTGAACATTTTAGTGAGATACACTGAACAATATTTAAATACACATTAAACATTTTAATGATATACGCTGAACAATATTTAAATACACACTAAAAAATTTAGTGATATACGCTGAACAATATTTACACATTATTTTTTTGTGAATATATGTTGAATTCTTTTAAAATACACAATGAACATTTTTCAAAAATATGTTGAGCCTTTTCTTAATATATGGCTAACATACAAAGACCGTTTTTTACACTTGCAATGAACTCTTTAGAATACACGAAAAATGAAACAAAAAGTAAAAAGGAAAAGAAAAGAAACAGAAACAGAAACAGAAAAAAGAAAAAAGAAATGAAAGAAACAGGAAAAAGGAAAAAAAACAGAGCAACGGTGGGCCGGCCCAAAACTGGAGCGATGGTGGCCAGGCTTCAGCGAAGCCACATCATTTTAACGCCTGCGGGCGTCAAATAGGATCTGCCCCAGCGTTCTGGGCGGTTGCTGTACCGCTGCTTACGTGCGCAGTCTCTTAGGCCGGCCCATTAGCATGAGAGCTCGCTTCGCTCGATCGCTCAACAGCAGCATTGCTCGTTCGATCGGTTCTGCTAAAAAAAATCCCTATCTCAGTCCTCCATTCATCGTTTGACCCTGGACAACCGACTGTTTGACCCTGTTGACTCTTGACTTAACAAATTTTGAAAAAAAAACAGTCGATGATAAAAAAGGGTCAGCAATTGAGAAACGAATTATGAATTTGAGAAAACAATATCACGAATACAAAAAAATCAAGAATTGGAAAAAAGATCACAAATACCATTACCATTAACTGACCCGTTGATTGTTGACTTGACCCATTGACCATTGGCTCAACTTTGGAAAAATGTTCACGAACTTGGAATGTTCGCAGATTTCAAAACAAGTTCACGAACATGCAAAAAGTTCATGAATTTCGAAAAAAAATTATCATGTACTCAAAAGAGTTAATAAATTAAAAAAACAAAAAAAAATCAATTTTCTTGATGAAAGTTTGTCCATTTGCAAAAAGTCCACGAATTTGGGAGAAAATTCACTAATTTGAGAAAATTCACGTATTAGACATTTTGATAATTTTCAGTAAGTTTGCAGTACTGAAAAAAATCATGAACTTGATAAATTAATTGGATTGAATTAAAAAATCAAAATTTAGGAAAAAGTTCATGAAATTTGCTAAAGGTTCACGAATTTGAGAGAAAAAAATAAAGAACGAAGTTCAGAAAAAAAAACAATTCATGCATTTGAAAATGAAGAAGTGAAAAGGTAAAGAAAATGAAAAAAATAAAACAAAACGAAAAAGGAAAAATAAACGGAAAATGGAAAAGACCAGGCAAAAACCAACTGAAACCAGATAACCAGGGGCTTCTTTTTTCCTGTAATTTTAAGAAGGAAGTGCAGCAAGGGTGCACCAGGTACCATTTTTCCTGTATTTGGAGCCTGAAGCGCTAGATAAGACTTGGGATTATTATAAAGTCATGACAAATTGGGCCAGGCAGCATTTGGGCCGTCATCTACTCGTTGGGGTCGTCGCTGGCTGGACGAGCGCAGGCCGACAAACGTAGAATAAGAGTCGGCAGTTTTATTTAATTTTCGAGTAGGTAGTAGCTTCGACTCGTTGGAATAATCCCATACCGGTTTTGAAGCTGAGATTAGGCGGTTCAGAGGGCAATAAAACCAGAACCAGGGACACCGATCAAAGCATACCTTTCTCGGCCTCTTGGCTAAGATCAAATGTAGTATCTGTTCTTATCAGTTTAATCTCTGATACATGGATCTACGGATCCATGATATATTAAGTTAACTTTTTTGTGGGGGAGAATCCACCTGTTGGCGGTTCTCACGCGTTGTCCAAGTGCTGCACTACTGCTTGGAACAGGCGCACCCCAACCAAAACAGAATAATAGTTTGGTCCAAATTCGTGTGCAAGGCCTTTGCCTGGATCCAAAAGATCACACACTTCTCCACTACGACAGCATAGATTCGGTATGCAGAAGTTCTGAGCTAGAACAGTAAAAGTAAGCTTCCGATTTCACCTATGCTGAACACCAATTCACAGCTAAGTATGATCCAGAGTTACAGTAAGTTTTACACGATCCGTGCTTTCACACAAAACCGCAAATGATACACGCCGAGCACGCCTCTTCCATCATTGATAGCTGATGAGCAACAAAAGGACAGCGTGAGTAGTCACGCCACGGGCCATCACAGAAAGTTATGCATGGAAATTCAATAGAATTGTTGGGGAGTGAATGCATTCATTCCTCTGCCATTGCATCTCTTCCACGTGTAAGCACACCAATCGATTCCCATTCCAGGGCACAGACGACATCCTGTGTAGAAACACAAGGAGAAAATTAAAGCAAGTACAAGAAAGAAGGAAAAATCTTGCTGTTTTCAACCTGGAGCAGACAAACTTACAGAAGGGTTCTGAGGATCGATATCAAAGGAGTTGATAGCACAGGGCTCGGCAAGCAATTCAAGAGGCCTCTCATCTAGTGACAAAATTGTCATATCATAAGCAATTGGAATAAGTCAACAATAGACACATTAATTCAATGCTTTCTGGGTAAAGTCTCACCTTGTTCGACGATTGCAAGGATTCCATCCTCTGAGCACAGCATCACAGGTAATATTCTTGTTGAGACAGACGAGATAATATCAGAAGACTGTGTGTAGTTGTCAAAAAGAACCTCCCAGACCTCACTCTCGCACACGGGTTGTGCCGTTTCGTCAAGGCCTACACCAGAGAGTGGTATTGGCTGCTGTGCCCAGCGTAGGTCCCAAGCAAATATTGTTCCTGAGGAGCCTCCCACCTACAAAAAATCAGAGAATCAGAAGTGATTTATATTTGTAGTAATGGCTCATCTAAACACTCCCATTAATTCGTTTCTAACTATCTGGCCAGTTACACGTACTCTAGACTTAACATTGTGATCCAAGTTGTGCAGCTCAATCACCTTGCCACTCGACAGTCAGCAGTTAATCCGTACCACTTCCTAGGCCCAGTCTCCCACAGTTACTACTAGGCTTACTTGCCACGTATACAAACCACAGATGCTGAATGTGCAACATAGGGGCTGGACACTGCTGGGCTAACCAACAATTCCACTACGTATATTTTGTAAGTCAGGTAGTCAAAACAACTCTGAATATATTTCACAATGAAAAATTAGAGCATCCTTAGTTGAGGTAAGTAACACTTGCAGCTCATTGTTGTTTATCACATGCAAAAAGAGTTCTGTTCAAAGCTCGCTCTTCTTTGGTAAATGTAGGAAGTGAAACTTTAAGAGCAAAGTGCAGCTAGTGCCTTTACAGTATAAGCTTAACAAAAGAGCAGCATCCAGCCCCTAAGTTGCACAATACTATTAAGCCCTTTGGTAATTCCATTTCAATCTTTTGAGTTACGCACAATATAAGCTTAACATGGAAACAATGTGCATAGCTTCTGAGGATTACGATGAAATCGGCAAAAGCATCCAACCCAAGGATATTGCAAAGATATTGGTCACCTTTACCTCTGAAAAGGCTTCAATTGTTATATACAAACCAAAACATATAGTACTTGATATACTCTGAAAGAGTAAAAGGGGTGCTATTCATAACAACTGCTGCCTCTGTACTATTTTTGACTAATATTTATTTATGGAAGACTGATTTACCTATGTATATTGATGATTTATTGACATAGGATTGCTCAGCCTCAATAAACTAAATCAGGGCCTGTTTCGAATACTGGAATTTTGCAAGTTTTGGGGATAGACGTAAATGTTCACTTAGTGTTGGATGTTCTATCCTACTGAATTTCATGTTACAAATTGGTCATATTGCTGGCTAGCCATGATGGCATTCCCTCAAAAATATTTGGTCATATTGCTGTACATTGACACTAAGTTGTTTGACTTTCAGCTATATACATGAGTTCTTACGATGGGTAGTCCCACTACCATATCCCTGTGTGTATATATACCATATAACGGGCCATAAGGGGGCAGGTGTACACAAGACTAAGAGGGCCATACCTAGCACCACCGACCTAGGCAGCCTATGCTCTGGGTGTAAAACAACGATTCTTGCAGGTACTCATATCCGGTCCAGACACCTAGGCATATACGACGAGGATATCCTCATGTACAAGAATGGAGGTTATGTTTTATGGTCAACACGAGGCTAACAAATTTCATAGGAAATTGTAAAAATGATGATTTATTTAACTACCACGCGTAAACTGAAGTGAACATTCATTTGCCATTTGCCAGTTCATGTAAAGAGAGATATTGACCATACCACACAGACATGCTTTCTTGATGGATGTATATCAATGGAGTGCACCATGCCGGTGGCGACACCACGACCCCTAAAAAATCACAGTTCATCAAGTCAGCATAAATAGCACTACATGGTGCAGTCGGGATGATGAAAACTCAATGAAATGAAGTTTAACAGCGCAAAGACAATGATCATTTCTGAGTTCTTAAATTTTATCACAGGTTAGCAGATATGATCTTGAACAGCTGATGTCGAGAAGGAACAGTTCAAAGAGGAATGTGCGTATCAATTGTGGACTAGATATCGACAGTAGACTATTGGTTCAGCCACCAGTTGAAATTTGTAAGAACTACAATCAGTGCCATATTAGAACACGTGAAAGAACCTTGACCGTACAACTATATATTTGCTGGGAGGCTACAGCTGAAGCCACACGACTTGCGCGAGTAAACTTGGACCTAAAAGCCATAAATTGTCTGAATATCCTCGGACGTCCAAACTTTCCACATCTCATTTAATAGAACCAGAACCAGCTAGCACACACATTTGAGAATATCTTAGTGGTACAATATGCTTCAAACATAGGCAGACATGACTGCAGCTTATGAAGTTTGGCACCTGCAAGCTTATGTGTAGCTACTGATCGACGAATAAAATGAAAAAAAGAATGAGCAATAGCCTCCAAGCATTTACATAATATTTTGAATCAAACTGCTACCAAACATAATCATCTTGACATGAGACCATAACACGAACACATAGGTATCTGGTTGAAATGAAGTATCCGTGTATCAATGCATTGCCACTGAGATAAAATTTCCCAACCAACCATACCCAGACAATAACAGAACTAGTGAAGTATAGATCCCTGAACTTCAGAATAATCGGTGGAAACTGAGCGCTTTCGAGCGATCAACCAAGCAGCAGAAAGTGCAAGAGCCGGCACTCACCAGACGCCCTTGCACTGCGCCACCACGGCGTCCCCTTTCCTGCGGTCCCACCACTGCACGCCGCAGCCGGCGCCGCCGGTGGCGAACTCCGCCGACGAGGCCCATCTCGCCGCCCCGTACCCTGACATGCCCTTCCCATCCCACACCCTCCTGGCCACCACCCTGCCGTCGCCGCCGTCCGACACCACGTGCACCCTCCCGTCCTCCCCCGCCGTCACCCACCCCTCGCCGCCGCAGTCGAGCCCGCGCACGGGCCCCACATGGAACCCCGCGCCGCCGGGGACGGACACCGCCGAGTCGGTGTCGAAGGAGGAGGGGAGGAGGTGGAGGGAGCCGGAGGAGGTGGCGGCGGCGAGGACGGAAGGGGAGCAGCGGAGGGCCGTGGGCCGGGAGGGGAGCGGGAGGGAGGCGAGCGGGGAGGCGGGGTCGTGGAGCGGTAGGAGGCTGAGGCGCGAGGAGGCGGGCACGGAGGGGTCGTGGACGGCCGCCGCGAGGTGGCGGCCGGAGGAGGCGGAGGACGGGAGCCAGCGGACGATGTCGATCGAGAAGGGGAGCGGGTGGCGGCGGAAGGAGGGAGAGTCCGCCATTGTTGGCTGTTGTTTGGAGGGTTTGGGGCGGTGGTGCTGGCTTGGAGTCGCGCTCCCAACGGCGGCGGAGCTAGGTTTCACGGGCGGCGGCGCGAGCTGTCGTTCGTCTATGGGGAATTCTCTTCGTGGGCTGCACTGCACGGCCTTTAGACGTCCCTGGGCTGCAGCTGCCGAAGTGAATAGTGAAAATGGTCTATCCTAAAAAAACAGTAATGAAAATGGTCCCTATCTCTCTTTTGCATCTCCGTCTTTGTATATCCATATTATTTTAGTTCAATAAATATTTTATAAATATAAAATAAATATTATATAGTACTCCATCTGTAAAAAAAATATAAGACCTTTTAGATCCCTATATATTTTTACAGGGAGAGTATATTTTTATTATTACTTTCATATTATTACTTAAAATATTCGTGTTTCAATCTCATTGACATATATTGCATTCAATTCCCACAACAACGTATGGAGTATCCTCTAGTTTGTCTACAGAAACAAGGATATGTAAAATGTAATCGACATATATAGTGTGCAAGAGTTTCCCACACTAATGTTTTGTATATTTAGAATTTAGCTAGATGACGCTAAGACCCCCTTGATCTTCTCTACATAATGAGCTCTTTCGTGCAGCTCATCGTGTATGCATTGTGGATTACTAAAATGAAAAGTACATTCATGTATTTTTCATGTGTGTGGGCATCATGCATGTCATCCATGCATGTACATGAATTGCATACTGGAAGCATGACTGAAGGGTCTATAAATTGAGGTTGTGTTCAGCAACCTATGCATCAATCAAGAGGATATATATGAGGATATGCGGTCATCTAGAAAAAAATGGGTTGTGTAGGTATTTTTGTAAGCCCTACATGTGAGCTGGGATATTAGAGAATAACTGAGATGTTATTACATGGAGCTTGATTGTGGGGTTGTTCATGTGAGAGATGCTTTCCCCCAATGTGCTTTGCTTGTAAACCCTAGCTAGCACACCCCTGCTATTCTTGTGATTCTATGAATGAGAAGAGACTGCCAATGAATATCAGTGGAGGATGATTAGAAAGATAGACTACAAATTGTAGAAGAATTGGTTTTTGACATCCTCAAGAAATGCACTGACTCGTAGAAAAGTTAGCTTGCTAAAAAAATATTGGATGGAAAAGAATAGAATGTCATTTTTCCATTCTTGAAAACTCGCATGTGCATTGCTTCGCGTCTTCCTAGCTCTTAATTTTTGCGAGGAAAAAGAGAATTCATTCATCAAGCGGCGGCCAAGTCTGCATTATATAGGTTAGGTACCTCGTCCGGTCCAGACTGAAGCCACACTGCAGTGCACTTCTGTATTCTACCATAGTTTGCTAAAAAAGTGGCTAACAACGTTTTGCTCCGGCCTAACATGCTTGAATATGAACTCCCTATTATCCTGATGAAGTGACGATTTAATCTCATGGACCATCATCATATATACTGATCTGTTGTCTCCCTGATCAGTGGTCATCTGAATAAGCTCTGGGCAATCTGACTGGATAACGATTGGCAAAGCTGACCACTAGATGGCTAAGGAGATGCCTTCCACACAAGTTGCTAATTCAGATTGCAACGGCGTTGCACAGTGTTGTAACTCACAGCGGGAGGAGTATATAATTGCAGCACCACTACTAGGGAAAACCCTAGTAGTAGCGCTTGAAATATGCATAGCAGTAGCGCTAGGTCCAGAGCTACTGCTACCGCACTACAGCTAAGTTGTAGCAGTAGCGCTACTGGTAAGTATTGTTAGCAGTAGCGCTGCCTGGACTAGCGCTACTGATAACTATCTGTAGCGCTTGTCCATATGAAGCGCTGCTGCTAAGCCAGCGCTATTGCTAGGTGATTTCCAGCGCTACTGCTAATGTTCCTGCTTTCGCTGATCCGCACCCCTCTACATATTTGTGTTGTATTTATACAGGCTCTATACAATAGTTTCATCGGATCATACTAAACATACACTATTCTCATCATATCATAGACATACAATAGTCTCATCATACCATCATCATCATCATCATCATTCAACACAAATATCATCACATCTCGAAAATAGCGATACACAAGTGTGATCTGAAGGAAATATGCCCTAGAGGCAATAATAAAGTTGTTATTTATATTTTCTTATATCATGATAAATGTTTATTAATCATGCTAGAATTGTATTAACCGGAAACTTAGTACATGTGTGAATACACAGACAAATAGAGTGTCCCTAGTATGCCTATACTTGACTAGCTCGTTAATCAAAGATGGTTAAGTTTCCTAGCCATAGACATGTGGGATCACATCATTAGAGAATGATGTGATGGACAAAGACCCATCTGTTAGCTTAACACTATGATCGTTTAGTTTATTGCTATTTCTTTCTTCATGACTTATACATGTTTCTATGACTATGAGATTATGCAACTCTGGAATACCGGGGGAACACTTAGTGTGCTATCAAACGTCACAACATAACTGGGTGATTATAAAGATGCTCTATAGGTTTCTCCGATGGTGATTGTTGAGTTGGCATAGATCGAGATTAGGATTTCTCACTCTAATTGTCGGAGAGGTATCTCTGGGCCCTCTCGGTAATGCACATCACTATATGCCTTGCAAGCAATGTGACTAATGAGTTAGTTGCAGGATGATGCATTACGGAACGAGTAAAGAGACTTGCTGGTAATGAGATTGAACTAGGTATGATGATACCGACGATTGAATCTCGGGCAAGTAACATACCGATGACAAAGGGAACAACATATATTGTTGTGCGGCTTGGCCGATAAAGATCTTCGTAGAATATGTAGGAGCCAATATGAGCATCCAGGTTCCGCTATTGGTTATTGACCGCAGATGTGTCTCGATCATGTCCACATAGTTCTAGAACCCGTAGGGTCCGCACACGTAACGTTCGACGATGATTTGTATTATGAGTTATGTGATTTGATGACCAAAGTTTGTTCGGAGTCCCGGATGAGATCACGGACATGACGGGGAGTCTCGCAATGGTCGAGACGTAAAGATCGATATATTGGAAGGCTATATTCGGACATCGAAAAGGTTCTGAGTGGTTCGGGTATTTTTCGGAGTATCGGAGAGTTATGGGAATTCGTCGGGGGAAGTATTGGGCCTTAGTGGAAAGGAGAGAAGGGCCACAAGGGGAGGCCGCGCGCCCCCCATGGGCTGGTCCGAATTGGACTAGGGAGGGGGTGGCACCCCCCTCTTTCCTTCTCCCTCTCCTCTCCTTCCTTCTTCTCCTACTTGCACTAGGAAAGGGGGAAACCTACTCCTACTAGGAGTAGGAATCCCCCCTTTGGGCGTGCCCCTTGTGGCCGGCCTTCCTCCTCCTCCCCTCCTTTATATACGGGGGAAGGGGGCACCCCATAGACACACAAGTTGATCTTTAGCCGTGTGCGGTGCCCCCCTCCACAGTTTTCCACCTCGGTCATAATGTCCTAGTGCTTAGGAGAAACCTTGCGTCGGTAACTTCATCATCACCGTCACCACGCCGTCGTGCTGACGAAACTCTCCCTCGGCCTCAGTTGGATCTAGAGTTCGATGAACGTCACCGAGCTGAACATGTGCAGATCGCGGAGGTGTCGTGCGTTCGGTACTTGATCGGTTGGATCACGAAGACGTTCGACTACATCAACCGCGTTACTAAACGCTTCCGCTTTCGGTCTACGAGGGTACGTGGACACACTCTCCCATCTCGTTGCTATGCTTCTCCTATATAGATCTTGCGTGTTCGTAGGAATTTTTTTTGAAATACTATGTTCCCCAACAGTGGCGTCTGAGCCAGGTCAATGCGTAGATGTTATATGCACGAGTAGAACACAAAGAGTTGTGGGCGATAATAGTCATACTGCTTACCAGCAGGTCATACTTTGATTTAGCGGTATTGTTGGATGAAGCGGCCCAGACCGACATTACATGACCGCGTTCATGAGACTGGTTCTACCGTCGTGCTTCGCACACAGGTGGCTAGTGGGTGTCTATTTCTTCAACTTTACTTGAATCGAGTTTGACTACTCCTGGTCCTTGTTGAAGGTTAAAACAGCACACTTGACGAAAAATCGTTGTGGTTTTGATGCGTAGGTAAGAACGGTTCTTGCTAGAAGCCCGTAGTAGCCACGTAAAACTTGTAACAACAAAGTAAAGGGCGTCTAACTTGTTTTTGCAGGGTATGTTATGATCTGATATGGTGAAGACGTGATGAGATATAAATTATTGAAGAAAGAGGTAATAATAAAGTTGTTATTTATATTTTCTTATATCATGATAATTGTTTATTATTCATGCTAGAATTGTATTAACCGGAAACTTAGTACATGTGTAAATACATAGACAAACAGAGTGTCACTAGTATATCTCTACTTGACTAGCTCATTAATCAAAAATGGTTAAGTTTCCTACTTATAGACATGAGTTGTCATTTGATGAACGGGATCATATCATTAGAAAATGATGTGATTGACTTGACCCATCCGTTAGCTTAGCACTATGATCGTTTAGTTTATTGCTATTGCTACGGCGCCCGCACTTGAAGCACTCGATATCCAGTGCCTCCTCCACTGTGATGGGCTTCTCCGCCGTACCCTTGGACACACAGGGCAGCGCCACCGCTAGTGGATCTGCAGGCGCACGCGGCTTCTTGGCCATTGGGTCTCCATGGCCCCCACCACAGTTGGGGTGAGCCTCATGCTTCCTCTCAAGCTCGTGCCGCCGCTGTTGAACCTTCTTCTTCTTCTTGCGCTCCTGTTGTTGGATTATCTCGTATATAAACATGGTATAAATACATACAAGAGATATACCTACCACGTGACACATGCGGTAAGCAATTTAAACAATTAAAAAAAGATATACCTGGAAATAAACCCAAAGAATCTTAACGATAAATGGTCTGATCGCATGGTACAATAAGACTCTGCAGAAAAGGCGCAATACGTTGGGGACGATAATAGATCGAACTCTAGGGACCCAGGAGCGAGCCCAAACATCTGGTGGACGACGGCTCCGGCAAGGACCGCGGCGACAAGCACGGCCGGTAGAGCAGCATCACCACCGACGGCCACCGCCAACTCTGGCCGATAGCCAGCCGCCAGTGAGTGCCCTCTCGTTTGGATCGTCTAGTAGTGTCTAATCTTTTCTTTCGATCTCCAGGTTTGAGAACTGGTGTACTTAACTGTTCGATATGATCATATACAGTGAGTAAAAAAGAAAGCACAAGAATACCAGTACCGCCGGCGTCGACGACCACCACTGCCGTGGATTCTGCTTCCCTCCACTTCAAGCTAAACTACGAGCAAGTCAAGCACCTTGCCATCGGCGAGGTCGTCTCCGTCGGCCAACACCTGTGGAGGATCGACTGTTACCCGCGGGGACCCGTGTTCTACTCCAAAAATGACATAGGAAATTACGTTTCCATCTTCCTTAAGCACATGGGTGATTCCAGTACGCTCCAACTTCGTCGCCTTCATAAAGGATAGAGATGACAATCCATCAGAAATACGAGTAAAGACTTACCTTCACAAGTTCACATTCATGGGCGACCCCGCCAACCTTGACGACTGGGGGTGGCGTCGGTTTGTGGAAAGAACGGTCCTCGAGGAAAACTATGTTATTGAAGGACACATCACGTTCGTATGCACCATCATGGTCACGCGTTATACTACCCCTCATGTCACCGTGCCGCCATACGACATCAAGAACCATCTCGGGTGCTTACTGGATCAGGCATATGGGACGGACGTGTCATTTACTGTCGACAGCGAGAAATTCCCCGTGAACCGAGTGATTCTTACAGCCCGCTCACCCGTCTTCAAGGCAGAGCTTTTTGGGTTCATGGCTGAAGCTACAATGGGATCCATCACGCTGCACGATATCACACCTTCAACATTCAAACGTATTCTTCGGTTCAAATACACGGATGAGTTTCCTACAACAGAGGATAACCTTTCCAACGAGGTAGTGTTTGATTTACTCGCCGCTGCAGACCGGTACGCACTAGACCGGCTAAAGCTTATGTGTGTCCAAAAGTTACGGGATAATGTGTCAATGGATACAGTTACGGATATTCAAGCTTGCGCTGACATGTACAATTGCCTCGAGTTGAAGAACAAGTGCATTGACTTTATTGCAAAAGAGGAAAAAGCAAAGAAGTCTCTTGTTTCAAAAACGGTGCGAAGAAGCCCACGACTTCATCAGGCTAAGCACAGATTTCATAGATTATTTTTGATGAGTTTAGACTTTAATTAGGACAGTAGTGCTGGAACATAATATACTGAACTATTTCACATTTGTGTTTTCTTTTGTCTTTTACATTGGTGCATTGGCACCCAGGATTCTATTTGCAGTTTGGCAAGAACTATGGTTTTCTTGCGTTTGACAAGTGTTTTACGTAATACAAGTATCGTTGTGATTCTTTGAAAATGTGTACAGATGGGGATTAATTTATTGTTTTTGTGTTTGCTAAATTCCTATAGTAGATATGATTTCTAGTTTGTTAGAAGACTTCTACCAAGTAAGACTATGTTGCATTCTGGAGAGAGAAAATGCTACCAATAAATAGTTGGACGCGTCTAACCCGCGGCTAGCTGCCCATTAGTCCTCCGTGATGGCCGGCCGAAAAAGATAAGTTTTTGTCTCCGTGACTCATATTAGAAAAAGTAAACAGGTGTGGATATATGTGAAGAGAATAAATAATTGCAAATCATACATGTGAATGAATGTGAACGCATTTAATTCATGTTTTCAGTTTTTTTAAAAAACCATAACTTTTAAACCGTGCATCGAAATTAAGATTCATTTTCACTGTTGAAACACTCGCGACGTGCTCTTCAAAAGTAGATCCCACATAGGGATGTTTCGACGAACTAGTCTTCTTGCCAACTAAACATCAATGTCTGTCTAACTAGACTACATACCGCGCCAACTTAGCATATGTGTGTGCCAATAGTCGCGACAACTAAACATCAATGTGTGTGCAACTAAACTACATTGCCGCGCCAACTGAGTATGTGTGTGCCAATAGTCCTGTCAACTAAATATCAATTTATGTGCAACTAGACTACATTGTCGTGCCAATTGCTCATACGTGTGTGCAACTAGTGCCCTGCCTACTAAACATCAATGTGTGTGCAACTAGACTATATTACAAGCCAACTAAGCATATGTGTGTGCAACTAGACTATATTACAAGCCAACTAAGGATATGTGTGTGCAACTAGTCTTCATGCCAGCTAAACATCAATGTGTGTGCAACTGGACTACGTTACAAGCCAACTAAATATCAATGTGTGTGGAACTAGACTACATTACAAACTATGACAATTCATATGCGACTATGCGGACCAGATTGTGCAAGTACATGTGCCAACTAGGACTACTATGTGTGTAACTACAACTATTGTGGATGTAGCTCCAAAAAACTGGGTTTAAAAAAAATTGCACCATGTAGTACTAAAGTTGCACAAAACAGTACTAAAGTTGCACAATATAGCGCCAAAGTTGGCATAAAAAAATTTCGTCGAAACATACCCATGCGGGATTTAGTTTCAAAGATCTCGTCGCAAAGAATTCAACAGTAAAGACGGATCTGAATTCCGACGCACGTTTTGATAGATATGGCTTTTTAAAAATTTAGAAAATCAAAATAATTGTACGTGAAGCTGTTTTTTTCAAATCGAACTATTAAATACTGATAATGACATGCACTAGCAGACAAAAAACAACTCATGCATGGCTAGAAAGCGCGGCTCAGACGCCCACCAAATTGCATATCAGTTTGTATTAAGAAAATTTCTGGAGAAAGCCCTAAAAGTTACATAATCCAGTAGAAAACAAAGATTACTAATAGATGGAAAATACAAAGGCATTTAAAGTAATTTGTGACTAATTGTTCTTCCGAGATTTTTTACCGCAACTTCGTGATATGTACTACTCCAACGAGAATAATATCCTTTCATCTCCAAAGAAACTGGAACATCCTCATGCACTGCTATCAATATCTCTCGCGCAGGATACATGCATACATCCAAACAGAACGACTTAAAATATTTGCATCACTTCCTTGAACCTAATCTAGGAAGCAAACAAAACAAGCCTTCACAATTACATGGGTCTTAATCCGTGTGGCATCGCCTCTTCTCCTGCCATTTGCATGTAGCCCATGCACTGCTATTCGCATGCTGTCAATGCATTATGATTTCTGTCATACATACAGAACTCGGAAAGTGATGTGCAGAGTATGCACTCCATGCACAAACAAAGCCTTTTCATTCTAGCATGTTGCCTTGTTCGATGCACCTCTGCCTTCAGATATTGTAAAAACACTAGCACATATGCCCGTGCGTTGCAACGAGATAATAAAATTATATACCTCTAGCTCAATATAAGAATGAATTAAGACCCTCACATATCCGTATTCTCTAGTTCAACATGGCACCCTTTAATTAGGGCCAAACTAGTATATTCTTTTTTATTGACACATGCCTATAATTTGTTTCAATTATAATTAACCAGCATATTCTTTTTTATTGGCACATGGAAGCTACCACTGTCAATAACTTATGGTGTCCCTTATTCTGAACAAGCCGACTTAACTCGATGCGCCGGATGCAGAGCATGCCCAATATGGGAGTGATCGACCTCACGACCTCAAAGACCCGACCACATGTTGCTAGCCACTCAAACAAACGTGTTCTGCTAACCAATGGTCAGCATAAATATAAAAGAATATAATGCAACACGAGATTCGACACTTTTTTAAAAAAAATTCAAAAACCGATAACTATGAAATCCAAATATACATGGCAACATGAACAATTTTCCAAATTACACGCATTTTTAAAATGACGAACAAAAAAATTGAATGGAACATTTGTTGAAATCCACAAACATTTCTTAAAACATGAACGTTTTATAAAAATACGTTTTTTTAAGTTGTGAACAATTTTTGGAAACGGGAAAATATTTTGAACATATAGAAGAAATTTAGAAATGTGTCTTTTAATGCAAATATTATTTTCAATTTTTGAACATATCACTAAAACAATAATTCTAATTTGTAACATTTTTTAAATCTTGAATTATTTTTTGAAAAACCCAAAAAAATTCAAAAAATGGGAATAATATTTTATAGTCTGAAAAAAATCGGAATGAGAAAAAATTATAATTTCAAACATATTTAAATAGGAACACAATTCTGGAATTCATAACATGAACTACCGAATATACTTGGCAACTTGAACAATTTTCCAAATTATGGATGTTTTTTTTGAAAATTCCAAACATTTTTGAACAAATCAAGAACAAATATTTGAACAGAACATTTCCTGAAATGCACATACATTTCTTAAAGACATGAACCTTCTTATAAAAATACGAACATTTTTTAAGTTGTGATTTTTTTAAAATGGGAACATGTTTTAAAAATGCAGATTTTTTTTTAGAAAATGTGTTTCTTTAATTCAAACTTTATTTTCAATTTTTAAACATATCGTTAAAACAAGAATATTTTTGAATTTGAAACATTTTTAAAATTCATTTGTTTAGATGTTGAACAATTTTGAAAAATACAAACATTTCTTGAAAAATGGGAGTATTTTTGTAATTTATATTTGAATAAATTTTGGCATGACAAAAAAATCCAAACATTTTGCAGAGTAGGAACACATTTTTGTAGTTTGTATTTTTTACGAAATTTTGAATAAAAATTGAAAAATTACAATTGCGAACATTTTTTAAAAATTTTGAATTTCTGAAAAAATGGATAAAATAGACTTGCAGTAGGAACACATAAAAAAATGAGCTGCCGAGTCTTGGGCGCCCTGTGCGTAGTTTAAATTAGTTTCCGCATTGAGTGGGAAATATAATTTTTTTTTGAGACAACCTCGCGAAGCTTTTATTAAGACGTCACAATGTTTACAGGGACGAACGAAAGTTCTGCGGGGTGCCCTAACCAAACATGGCGGCCAACCCTGAGGGATAAAGCATGCTTCGCTAAGTTGTGAGCTTCAACATTCGAGCTCCTAAACTCATGACTAAATTTACGTATCTCAAAATCATTCGATCGGCGAACTATCTCATGTATAATGGCACCATAACCCGATGAGTTTTCCTCCTTCAGATCGTCAACCACCACCTTGCAGTCAGATGCAACATGTATCCTCCTCTGATATAAATCATCTGACAAAGCTAAAGCCTCCCTGATGGCCAGTGCCTCGAGTGTCTGGGGATCAACAATATACCTGAAAAACATCGTAGAGGCTCCTTGGAACGTTCCGTCCGAGCTTCTGCATACCGCCGCCACAGCTCCGAATCTTGCTTGACCAAAAACCGCTGCATCTACATTCACCTTGACACACCTCTCAATCGGAGCCTGCCATTGTGTCGGTCTTGCTTGCACCACCGTTGCCGGTCTTTTTGTTATGCCATTGACAACCTGAAGATCTGCGAGGTAACTAGTAATGAAACCATCTGTAGCACTAGGTGATTTGAAAATGTCCTCATGAATCGCCTTTCTTCGTGCTCCCCAGATGGCCCATATGGTAACAATTAACCTCACAAAATTGTTGCTGTCTAATATTTCATGTAAAGCAAACAGCCACTCTTTTGGATTGACTTCCTGCCTCTCCACCAACTGTTGCACCAAATCTTCTGGCGCCAAGGCCCATATGCTGCTCGCCATGGGGCAAGTTAGTAGAGCATGTCTCCAAGTATCAACCGCACCACAGATAAGGCAAGTCTCCTCTGTCGCCGTGTTACGATGCTTCAAAAGTGTTCCGGTTGGCATGGATTGATGGGCCAAACGCCACACAAACATGCGCAGTTTAGAAGGTACCTGTATATGCCAAATGCTGCTCCATTTATTCTGCTCTTGCTGGTCATTGGACGCTCCCTCCTCTTCATTTAGCCATGCTTCCCGGTGCAATTTTGTTCTTATAATCATTCTGTATGCCGATCGCACACTGAAAACCCCCCTGCTCTCCTCATGCCAGGCCCAGAAGTCGTCCACATTACGTGTACACAGTGGGATTCGCAAAATCTCCTCAGCATCAAATTGAGTGAACGTCGACCTAACCAAGTCCTCCTTCCACGAAGCAGAAGTAGCATCAATCAGTTGTGCCACCTTCATCGGCGGGTTCTGCTGTAAAGAAGCGATGGGCCTCTTGACACTAGCCCTTGGAATCCAATTTTGCGACCAGATCTCCGTGGTTTTTCCGTCCCCAATTCTTCTAATGACCCCCTGTGAAAGGATATCGCGTCCATCCAGAATTGAACGCCAGATCTGTGAAGGTCTGTAACCCAGCTCGGCCATAGGCGCGCAGCCCATGTACGAAATTCTGCATAAATCGTTTTTCCTTTGCCAACAGATGGAGTACGAAACTTTAGTACCACCTCAGATATAGGGAAAAAAATAATCTTTTAGCGGTGAACGGATGAAAAAATCGGAGAAACGCACCTTGCTTTATTAGTAGGTATAGATATAGATTTCCAGCAGATCTCCTAACCTATAATCGTATAATGAAAAAGCATATGCCTTTTCATTCACGACCTAAAACTCTCAACCCTAGAAAGGCTCCCGACCCAAGCTCTCGCGGCCGCGCCGTTCCACACGGGGTCTCTCAACGCCGGCTGCCAACAGTCCTCCCCGCGACGCCTCTCCTCCCACTGCCGCCGAGGTCATCACCGGGCAAAGCCTGCGCGGCGCGGCGGTGGCGGATCTCCTTGGTCGACGATCTGGATCGCGGCAGCGGTGCCCGTCCCGGCCTCTTCGGCAGTAGTGCTGCAGGGTTGCGGCGGCCAGCATGGCTCGACGTGCTTGCGGCGACGAGCGGCGTAGACGGCAGTGGGTGGCCGCGAGGTGCTGCAGGCGGGCCCGATCTGGGCCCAAATGGATTTGGGCGCGCGCGCAACCTACACTTGATTGCCCCTTCTGCATCTTAACGGCTCCGACGGTGGTACGCGGAGGTGCTCCTGGGTTAGTCCTGCAGCATGAGGAAGCCTCAGGTAGCGGCCCAAACATGGCAGTGATGGCCTACTCCTCCGCCGGAGTTGGTGTGCCGACTGGTTGTGGCGGACCTCTTGGTCCCACATCTAGTCCCGGCGGTGAGTTGGGAAGGCATAGCTGCCAGTGAAATCGAGCTCGGATTACGGTCATGGCAGGTGCGGCATCTATGGCTTGTTACCTTGTTGAAGGCATTGTTATTGCAGCCACCTTCTACCCACTCGATATGCTCCGGGGAAAACCCCAGATCTGACTATCCCGGATTGGATGATGGCGGCGCTCTCGGTGTCGCTCTCCCTCGTGAGGGCATTGTTTTGGAGGAGCTGCTGGATGGAGGACGCAGAGAGTGGAGCAGTGTACATCTACCGCGTCGACGACGGTGTGTCTCAGTGGCATGGCACATCAGGGTTCGACAACGAACGTGAGATGATGGACTCACGCAGGGCAGGGGCACTGTCTGGCATCGTGGTGGCATTGACGGCAGGCATGGCAATGTCGATGCGTCAGTACTTGCTCTGAAGATGGATCAGTGAAAGACGGTGGTGACGTCCTCTGCAGCGTACGCGTGCGGTGCCTGCTGAGAGTGCGCCAGACCGATATGTGCCCCAGACCTAGCATTATGGCTTGGCTGGGGCCTCCAGCTTTAGATGTTAGGTTTTGGCGCGAGGTATATTTGGTATTTGACTCGGACTTTCGGCACCCCTTCATCAAGAGTTTAGGAGTTGCGACAGATGTTGCCATGAATGGTGGCTTCAGTCTTACTGATATATAACTTTTTAAGGTTTTTGTGAATAATTAATAAAATGCCTGCATGCAACGCCCAGATGCAGAGGCCGAGGGTCATCCTCCTTTTCAAAAAAAAACGCCTTATGCTAATAATTTAATTTATTTAAGGGATTAAACTTTTCTTCATCTAGCAGATCTTTTTTTGAACCGGGCTATACCCCTTTCCATTGCAATTGAACGGAAATACAGAGTTCAGAAACATTTCAGGAGGAGGGAAAGAGGTAAAGCGAGTCCGGGCACCGCCAGGAAACCCACTACATTCGCCTGCCATCGAAACGAATGTCATGGGGCGAAAACCTAGACAGCACCAAATATCCACGGCAAACACCCATAAGTTTTAGCTACAGACCGAGACATGAGACATTCGCAAAAGAACCAAAAAACCACCACATGATCGTACGGGCGCCCAACTCCAGCCAACGAGGTATTGCAGCCCTTCAATCTCCTCCGATCGCCACCCTCGCCGCATTGCACATCTCCATCATGCGCATCGTGCTCGACCTGATCATCTCAGCACCGCTTCCCAGCTCCTTGGCGCCCTCCTCTTCCTGCAGTCCTGTCCAGTACAGTAGGAAAGAACACATGGAGAAAACAATCTCAAAAGGTGTTTTGATAAACTTTTTTTTGAATGTAGCTCGATTTCGAGCTAGCCAAATGGCCCAGCAAGCAGCAGCCAAGCCCACCGTATAGTACTTTTGTCCATCAGGAAGAAAAGTGTGGCACCAAGCAAAATATTGCCAGTAGCTATTCGGGCACATCTCAGTACCCAGAACCATCCCAACGCATCTCCAGATCACTTTAGCAACAGGGCAAGTAAAAAACAGATGTTGGGAGTTTTCCAACTCATTACAGAAAGAACATGTGGGATTCCCAGTCCATTTCCTCGTTCTCATAACTTGTCTAGTGAGCACAGCGTCCTGGGACAGTTGCCACATGAAGATTTTGATTTTGAGAGGGATCTTGGCTCTCCAAATCCATCTATAATGACAACCACTAAGAGGGTTTTCAAGCCATTTATACACAGATTTGGTGGAGAATTTGCCATTGCTATTAAGCCCCCAGTAGACCCTGTCCACACCCTGACTCAACTGGATATTATTGATCATTTTGTTTATTTCCTCCCATTGACGAGATAATTCAGGGGTGAGTCTTCTTCTAAAGAAAGGGTGGACGTCCACAGACTTGAAACTATCAATAGTGCAATCCTGATTATTGCAGATCTCAAACAGCGAAGGGTAGAGGGTCTGAAAAGGACTCATCCCGTTTATGGAATCTTTCCAGACTCTAACAAGGTCACCAGATTCCAAATGAATTTTCCTACCTACCAAATAGATATCTTTGACTTTAAGCAGGGCTTTCCAACAGGGGGAATCAGAAAATCTAGGCTTTACCGACGCCATAGATTTATTAGTCAGGTAACGCGCGCGAACAATATCTTGCCACATACCCGTTTGGGTCTCTAGTTTCCACCACCATTTGACCATCAAACTAACATTCTGCTTGTGTAAATCCTTAACACCCAGGCCACCCTTATCTCTGGATCTGCAGATCCTATCCCATCTAACCAGATAGTACCTCCTCTTCTTATTGCAACCTTGCCAGAAAAACTTTCTTCTGTGTTTGTCTAAGCGCTCAATGAAAGTCTTATTCATGAGCCACATAGACATATGATATAAGGATAGTTGGGTGACTACCGAGTCCAGTAAGGTCAGCCTCCCCCCCATCGAAGCTTCATTGCCTATCCAGGCTTCAAATTTTTTCATATATTTCGTAACAATGAATTCCCAATCTGAATTTCTAAGGTTGGTATAGCTGACAGGCATCCCTAGATATTTAATGGGGAAACTGCCCACTTCGCAACGAAATAGGTCTGCATACATTTTCACCACATTATCATCGCCTCCCACAGTGAGGATCTCACTTTTCTGGAAGTTCACCTTAAGACCAGACATCAATTCAAATATATGGAGAAGCATTTTCAAGTTAACAGCTTTGTCAATGTCATGCTCCAGGCATATGATGGTGTCGTCCGCATACTGAAGAACTGCTACTCCATTAGGAATTAAATCAGCGGCCAGCCCCACTATCAGGCCACTTTTTTGGGCATTTGTAATCATTTTAGCCAAACAGTCCACATCTAAATTGAACAGGAAAGGGGAATGGGGGTCACCTTGCCGGACCCCTTTCGCACTTTGAAAGTAAGGGCCAACTTGGTTATTCAACTTAATGTTCACAGTCCCATTGTGCAGGATACTTCTAATCCACCCGCACCATTTTTCGTTAAAGCCTCGGAGCTTATGACACTCAAGAATAAAATCCCAGTTGACTTTGTCGTAAGCCTTCTCAAAATCAAGTTTCAGAATCACCCCCACTCTCTTTTTCACGTGAGTATAGTTAAGAATTTCATGCAGAGACATCACCCCGTCCATGATATTCCTTTTTTTCACGAAAGCGTTCTGGGCCCTATTTATGAGCTTATCATCATATTTTTCAACTCGCCTATCTAGGACTTTAGTGATAAGTTTGTACGGACATCTCAGGAGGCAAATCGGCCGGAACTGTTGAATCTTGTCTGCGCCCGCGGTTTTGGGGAGAAGAGTAATCACTCCATAGTTAAGGCGTTGTACGTCCAATTCCCCTTTATGAAAGTGTTCAAACAGGAGCATAATATCATCCTTCACGATATCCCAACACACCTGATAGAATTCTACAGGAATGTTGTCCGGCCCAGGTGCTCTATTGTGTGCCATAGCAGACAGAGCTTCCTGAACTTCAGTCTCCGTAAAGACCCGACACAAATCAGCATTATGCTCCTCATCAAGTTTTTCATTAATGGTCCAAGTATCAGGATCCATATGGAACTCATTGCCGGGTGCAGGTCCGAAAAGGTTTTTGTAGTACTCTGTTGCATGAGCAATAAAATTACTAGTCCCTTCTATTTCCACATCCCCAACTTTCAGGGAATGTATCATGTTTTTCCTTTTACGCCCGTTCGCAATTTTATGATAGTAGTCAGTATTGAGATCCCCTTTCAGCAGCCATCTTTCATGAGATTGCTGCAACCAAAAGATCTCTTCGTTCACCAAAAGCTCATGCAGTTCCATACTAATATCCATTTTGTTACTGTACATCTCAGGGGATAGGGGGCCATTTTCTTCCAATTCTTCCAATAAGGCTAACTCCAACCTAAGCTCTTCTTTCCTTCTCTTGTCATGACCATACTTATTGGACCCCCACCCTTTAAAGTAATTCTTAAACCTCTTAAGTTTGATATTTAAGATATCAATAGGGTCCGAGGAGTGCACTTTCCTCGACCAGATCCTACTCACAGTAGGAAGGAAATTTTCATCTTTAATCCAAGGAATGTTGAAACGAAACTCACGAGGCTTAGGAGCTTCACGCCCCTCTTCTCCATCAGAGAGAAGTAAAGGATTATGGTCTGAGATTTCCCGAACCAACTTCCTGACAGATGCCATAGGAAACAGATCCTCCCATCCTTCAGACATCAAGATGCGATCCAGTTTTTCCAGGGTAGGGTGAGCTTGGTTATTATACCAAGTGTATTTCCCCCCACTGATATAAATCTCTCTCAGGGCCAAGGCATTGATGATGGAATTGAATATGTCAGTAGCTCTATTATTCTGCATCTTTTTATTTTTCTCATCACCATGGCGCAAGACATTGAAATCACCCCCTACAATATAAGGCACAGTCATGCTACTACAACTAGCAGCCAGTTCTATTAGAAATTCCTCTTTAAACTCCTCATGGGCTGCCCCATAGACCACCAGCAGGCCCCAATCAGCTTTCTTCTTCTTATCGTGCAGGTTTAACTGCAAAACATATTTCCTTTTTGCACAGGAGGTGATTTCCATAGTATCTTGCCTCACTCCTCCTAAGATGCCACCAGACTTCCCCATAGATGGAATCCATTCCCAATGGAAAAGACCAAAAGGGTCAATTCTCCTAATGCATTTAGGAGTAAAATGTTCCTTCATAGTTTTTTGCAAACCAATAAAATCCAGAGAATGGTCACTAATCATGTCTGAGAGGCAGGCGGCCATTCCTTTCTTGCCTACCCCTCTACAGTTCCAAATGAGCCCTCTCATTTGGAACGTTTTTTATGAAAATAAGATCTAGTAGTCCTGTCAGGAGGCAATGCAGGACTACATCACACATCTTCAGAGGATACTGCCTTATTCTGGCTCCTATTCACAGGCCTAGAGAGCTTAACGGCAGATTTCTTTTTATGTCTCCTATTCTTCAGTTTACCAGAGGTTTTTTGTTCAAATACAGTTTCATCTTGGTCAAGCCAGGTCAAGTTAGCAGGAACGGATTTTCCTAGTCCATTGGTAACTAAAATATCATCCTCAATATCAGCATTATTGTCCCCAATATTCTTTTTACTATCTAGATTTTCTTTCACCCTATCCAGCTCTCTAAGCACATTCACACATGTAAAATCATTATCAGGTATTTTGACCCCCATACAAGTGGCTCTATACATTAATTCTTTATCAGAAAGAGCACCGGAAGAATTCTTGCAAGATATACTGATGTTACCTTCCAGGTTCTTCTTCTGAGCCAGGTTAATAGCTTTAGCTTCAATATGCTCCTGTCCCCCTTGTGTATTGCGCTTGCTGAATCTTAGTGCCACTTCAGGCGCAAGGGGAGGTGTGAGGATGATCTCATCGTTGTGATCAGAAAGAGGAAGCTGTACCATGTAGTCACTTGAGGTCTTCAGATCTGGGTATACGTCACCATTCACCTCCACAACCTGAGCAGAGTTAGCCCCAGTAACATCAAAAGACAACGAACGACGAGTTGCGGGTATATCATTTACCTGCACATCTTTAGGCTCAATTACATGTTCCAGCGGGGCCATATGTATATCAGTCTCCATAGCCACCATCCAGCGTGAGGTATCCAGAGTTGACTTCATCTAGCAGATCTAGTAAACTTAATCCGTCAAACCAACTTGACCAAAAGTTCTCTTCATCTTTTTCTTCCTTCTTCCTTCTTCCTTCTTTCTTTCTCTCCCTTTCACGTGGCCACCGACGACTCTCGCCACTAGATGATGTACATCAGCTAGCTAGGGCTTAGAACAGATGATCCGCAAAAGTAAATGGATAAGGCTCGTCGAGCGCGATGTACACATGCGAAGATGGAATCGAGAAAGTAGGTGAATTCGTACTTCACAGGCCATGGTTTGGACACCTGTTGTTCAGAATGAGTTCTTCGCATCTTCCTTCTCCTATTGGCACGATGGTGTGAGCCAAAACTCAAGAAATCACTGGAATCGGCATGGGCTACCATGTTTCTCTACATGTGATGTTTCTAGTCCATAGGATTTGACAGTTCATGCCGTTGCTCTGTTGGTGGTCGGCAACAACGGGTAGGGCGCCGTCGAGCCGTTGACGCTGAGAAGAAGCACCACAATGGTCAGAAACGTCTGGAAAGGCGAAAAAGGTAAAAAAAATGTTTGTCGTAATCTCGCTGGAGACATTGAGGAAGGGAGGTGTGGCTAAGGGGAGGCACTGTGGGCAGCGGGATGGGCCGGGGGGCGACTCTTGGTGAGGTGAGCGGCGGCGACAGTTGTCGTGGATAGCATGGTCGTCTCTCTACTTATCTTGAGAGATGCCCTTCTTCGGCCGAAGTATAGTCTAAAGGGTGTTTATGTAAAGGATGTGAACTTGTAAATTTAAGGAGCTAGACATTTAGTGTATCTCCCGGTTAAGTTAGGGTAGTCTTGGAGAGCACGTCACTGCATGATCTTTTCCACCTGCCGCTTTCTCCCGAAGCCTTATTGGAAGTTCGAGACCTGCAGTCCTTGTCCATCCACATGCGCCCATCCACGACTACCGCTGATGTTTGGCACTATACCTGGGGGCAAACAGAGTTCAAAGCGGCTGATTACTACAGATTCTGTTTTAGACTTGCCCCAAAGCACCCAACCTTCAGGTTGCTCTGGCGTTCCAAAAGCACCATGAAAATCAAAGTTTTCGGCTGGCTGCTCCTTCTCGATCGTTTGAACACAAGGAACATGCTGAAACGTCGTCATTACAACATTGGTGAAGTCTTTGACTGCCTTCTGTGTGGACAACATATTGAAGAAACCGTAGACCACATGATCTTTACCTGCCCCTTCAGTGAAGCTTGTTGGGAGAAACTTGGCATTGACTGGCCTGAGTTTGACTCCAGACTTGATCTGATTGCACAAATCAATGAGTCTGAGCATCGACCTCTCTTCATGGAAATTTTTCTCACAGCAGCATGGAGTTTGTGGAAAGATCGCAATAACAAACACTTCAGAGGGGTCGACCCCAGCACTGGCTCTTGGTTGACACGTTTCAAGAGAGATTTTGGCCTCCTCCAACACAGGGTAAAGGAGGCGCAGAGGACATTTGTAACTACTTTTTGTAACTCTCTTACCTAATTCCCTCCTTGTACCTTCTAGATAGTAACCTCTTTTTATTCCTCCACGACCCCCCCTCCATGTGATGGGGGTGTGGTCGAACACCCCTTGTAACACTACTGTAACTCACATGTAACCTTTTCAAAAGGTAGAAATATATACACACAGTAGGAGCCTCTCCTACTGTCTTACCCCTCAAAAAAAAGTTAGGGTTAATTCCCTTCAAATATAGCTTTTATGGCATCTGCCTGAGATGCTACAAGCTCTCATTTTTTCTTCCCGAGTGCCTCCTAGCACTGCCACATGTCAAGCAAAGATAGGTTTTCTTTTCTTCTTCTTGAGAAATAGGATTGGCCTATGTGGAGAGAGTGATTCATGCGGATCAAATCCAATCGATAAGAGAACCCCCAACTCCATTGCATTGTCGGAATACATGATTCATATTTGAAACATGTTGACCTTCATGTTTCTCTCGTGGTGTAATCCCCTCCTAAGAGTACTTTAAACACATACTCCCTCCGTTTCATATTACTTGTCGATGATTTAGTACATAGTTGTAATAAATCAGCGACGAGTAATATGAAATGGAAGGAGTACCTTGTAAATCACACTCAATTAATGCTTGAAATACATTTCCACCATCCGAAATATTGTATTTCGGCTCATTATTCTTTGATTGAAGAAACTGCACTGCAGCATGATGTCATCATCTTATTATTCTGTGATGTGAAGAAACAGACGTTACTGCAGCTAGCATATTTTCACCAGGTTATTATACTCTTTGAACGAATCGTACGGCAGCATATTCTCATTGGCAAATCCCACGGTATACTCAAGAGAGGCATGGCCTTTCGTAATATGAGATGACTATATCCCATCTAGATGTGATTTAGCAAATCTGTATGTAGTAATAAAAATGCATCAAGACGTACTACTAACTCCTAGCGGGCGGACCGAAACTCGCCGCCCAAATGGAAGATATGGATATTTCGATGCTGGTTCAACCGGGGCGTTCTGATCCCATTTTCCTTAGCATGAAAGCTACCGGATTTTCCCAGAAACGAAATCTCGTCTGTGTGCCGCATTCTCCGGTCCGCCCGAAGGAAACGCAACGACGCACTCCATTTTTCCAGAAAGAAACGCGCAGCAGCAGAAGAATCAACGCACCGCACCGCAGTCCCTCCCCCTCGTAGACTCCGCGGCCGGGTCCCCCACGTCAGCCGCCGCCGGCAGCCATTGACTGGCCCTCCGACCCCTCAATCCGCCGAATCCCAGCCGTCCGCGCACCCCCACCGCTCCTCCTAAAACCGCGTCCTCGTCTTGCTCCGTCCCTGACTCCGCCCCCCTCAAGAACCCCGCCGATCGACCGTCTTCTTGAATCTTGGATTCTTGATCGCGAGCTCTCCGGCCGGCCATGTCGATCCGGAAGGCGCTGGGCGCGGTCAAGGACCAGGCGACCATCGGCATCGCCAAGGTGTCCAGCGCGGTGGCGCCGGACCTGGACGTGGCGATCGTGCGCGCCACGGCGCACGACGACGGCCCCCCCGACGAGCGCCACGTGCAGGAGGTGCTCCGCCTCACCTCCGGCTCGTCCAGGATCCACGTCGCCGCCTGCGTCGCCACCGTGTCGCGCCGCCTCGCCAGGACCCGCGACTACGTCGTCGCCGCCAAGTGCCTCGCGCTGCTCCACCGCCTCGTGGCCGACGGCGACCCGCACTTCCGCCACGAGCTCGTCCGCCCCGCCGTCTCGATGGGTCGACGTGGTGGTGGGGCGCCCGTGCTCGCGGCGCTCTCCGACTTCCGCGACGAGGCGCACTCCGCGTCCTGGGACCACTCCGCCTTCGTGCGCGCCTACGCGCTCTACCTCGACGACCGCGTCCGCTTCCTCCTCGCCCTCCTCCCCGCGCCCCGCACCGTGCGCTTCGCCGACGACGGGTACGGGTACGGTGGCCGCGCCGGGGGCGCCTCGCCGCCTCCGGACATGACGGTCTCGGTCCACGACATGGACGTCGAGGGGCTGCTGGCGCGCGGGCAACAGCTGCGGCAGCTCATCGACCGCTTCCTCGCCTGCCGCCCCACCGGAGCCGCCAGGCGCAGCCGCGTCGTGCTCGCCACGCTCTGGCCCGTCGTCAAAGAGAGCGCCAGGCTCTACGAGGACGTGGCCGTCGTGCTCGCCGTCCTGCTCGACCGCTTCTTCGACATGGAGTACCCCGACTGCGTCAAGGCCTTCGAGGCGCACGTCAGCACCGCCAGGCTCGTCGACGACCTCCTCGCCTTCTACTCGTGGTGCGACGACGCCGGCGTGGCGCGGTCCTCCGACCTCCCGGAGGTCAAGCGCATCGACGACAAGCTCCTCGAGACGCTCGAGCAGTTCGTGCGTGAGCGCGGCAGGGCAGTTCAGAACTCGCCGCCGCCGCGACAGCTTCAGCACGCTGTTCAAGAAGCTTCCCCGAGCGAGGACGAACACCACCAAGCAGAGTACGACATGAACGGCATCAAGGCGCTCCCGGCCCCAGAGCATGTCAAGGCTGCGACGGTGGCGAGGCCCGAGCCGGCGAAAGCTAGCGCCGCGCCGGTGTCCAGGGCACCCGATCAGACTACTGACCTGGTGGACCTCAGGGAGTCCGTGGCAGGAGCCGACGAGCAGGGGAACAAGCTGGCGCTCGCGCTCTTCTCGGAGCAGCCACAGTCCGCGAACAGCAGCTGGGTCGCGTTCCCGTCCGATGACAGCGCCCCCAAGGCGACGACGACCTCCGCGTGGCAGACGCCGGCGGCCGAGCCGGGGAAGGCCGACTGGGAGCTGGCCCTGGTGGAGACGGCGAGCAACCTGTCGCGCCAAACCGCAGCGCTGGGCGGCGGCATGGACCCGCTCCTCCTGCACGGGATGTACGACCAGGGCGCCGTCCGGCACCACGCGCGCGCGCAGGCCGCGTCCGGGAGCGCGAGCAGCGTGGCGCTCCCGGGCGCGCCCGCCGCACACAACATCCTGGCGCTCCCGGGCCCCGACGGCGCGGTCGGCGGCGACCCGTTCGCGGCCTCGCTGTCCGTGCCGCCGCCGTCCTACGTGCAGATGGCGGAGATGGAGCGGAAGCAGGAGCTGCTGGCGCAGGAGCAGAGGATGTGGGCGCAGTACCGGCAGGGCGGCCTCAACGGGCTCGCCGTCGGCGGCGGCGGAAGCGCGTTCGCGTCGAGCACCTCGGTGCCGATGCCCATGGCCTACCACGGAGCCGGCGGGTACTACTACTAGCTCCAGTCCTCGAGCTAAGCGGCCTCTGCTCATTCCCCCGTCGAGCTTTTATATGTGAATAATACTCTGGACTCTGATGGTGATTTGCTATGAAAATTTTTGTAACGCGAACTGATTTGATCCTGCTCGATCGCTGAGGTTACCATGGCGATTGAGAATTTGAGATTGATTGTGAAAAATACTTATACGACGCAGTAGTAAACTACTGATAAGAAATCAGTTCTTCCCCCCTTGAGATTGATTGATTGTTCATTCATCCTTGATGTTTGGAGTTTGCTGGCGTACGAAATTTTCATGCCAATTTGTCACTGTCGTGATAGTGATAGAGTGTGATGTACGTATATGATGGTGATTTTGGTTTGGTACATGCTAAAACTGAAAGGTATATTGAAATCCAGCTGGGGGCTAGCATCAAAAGCCCCAGAATATGTAATGTCATACCTCCTCTGTTGAATGTTTCTTCACATCACAGAATAATAAGATGATGCTTCAATCAAAGAACAATAGGAGTAAGCTGAAATGCAATATTTTGGATGGCAGAAATATATTTCAAGCATTAGTTCTGATAGTGTTTCCCCCCCACATTCCCATTAATTGACTGTGATTTACAAGGTACGTATATGTTTATAGCACTAACTCTGACTTGGTTTATTGGTCCCCTTTGTAATTTGTGCCAAAATTTAATCAAATATTTAACTAAAAAATGATAATGCATGTCAACAAAAATTATATCGTTGGATTCGTATTTAAATATAACGGATAATGATATAATTTTTTGTGACATGCATGAATATTTTATTAGTTAAATTTATGGCCAAAATTTGACACAAAATGCAATGAAGACCAATAGACCAGGACGAAGGTAGTCCTCTAGAGAGTCTCTGGTTCGTACGAAAAATGGTTCGCACTCACTACAATAAAGTTAATCTTTCTAGATTTTAGGAGGGGATTACAAGATGGGAGAAGCATGGAGGTCGACCAGCTTCAAATATGAGTATATTTGAGAGGATTTTTTTACGTTTAGGGAATTAACCCTAACTCGAAGATCCATTAAACGTCTAACTCCTTAAAATTACAAGTTCACACCCTTTACAAAAACACCCTTCAAACTATATTTAGGCCAAAGAAGGGCATCTCAAGATATGTTGTCCACGGCAAGTGCCGCCGCCGCTCACCTCGTTGGCGGCTGCCCACCGTCCCACCCCGCTGCCCGTGGTGCCTCCCCCCAGCCACACCTCCCTCCCTCAATGTCTCGGGCAAGATTATGACAAACATTTTTTTAAACTTTTTCGTCTTCCCAAAAGTTTCTGACCACGTTGGCGCTTCTTGTCAGCATCGACGGTTCGGCGGTGCTCCTCCCCATCGTCGCCGACCACCAGCAGAGCAGCGAAAGAGCTGACAATGTCCTATGGAGGAGAAACATCACGTGTAGAGAAACATGGTAGCCGGCGCCGATTCCATTGATTTGTTGAGTTTCGACCACACCATCATGCCACTAGGACAAGGGAGATGTGAAGAACTCATTCTGAAGAACAAGTGTCCAAACCATGGCCCTATCCATTTACTTTTCCGGATCACCTATCCTAGGCCCGATCTGGCTGACGTACATCCACTAGTGGCGAGAGTCGTCTTTGGCCGCGTGAAAGGGAGAAATAGAAAGAAGGAGGAAGAAGGAAGAAGAACATGAAGAGAACTTTTGGTCGAGTTGGTTTGATGGATTAAGTTTCCCGGATCTGCTAGATGAAGAAACGTTTAATCCCTTAAAATAAATTAAATTACAGGATTGTAGGACAGGAGATCTGCCGAAAATGCTTTTACAATATCAGAAGGCAGAGGTGCATCGAACAAGGCAACATGCCAGAATGAAAAGGCTTTGTTTATGCATGGCGTGTATACATCACTACTAGAAAAATGGCTATAAATAAAATAGATACTAATAGCGCACCTGACATGTGGTGCGTCACTACAATATAGCAGTGGCGCACCATGTGCAGATGCGCCATTAGTGTGGAAGACACTAATGGCGCCACTAGTAACAATTTTTTTTCATTTTTCCAAATGTACTAATGGCGCATTATGTAAACAGTGCGCCATTACTAAGTTTTTTCCCCTAGCTAATGGTGCACCGCCAGGGGGTGCGCCATTAGTAATCTTCCCCCTAGCTAATTCACCCGATCCCTTCGTCCCTCCCTCCACTCCCCCCTCGCTCCGACGACCCCCGCGCCCCGCCTCGCCGTCTCGGTCCTCGCCGCTGACCCACTGCGCCGCCGCCCCGCCTCGCCGTCTCGGTCCTCGCCGCTGACCCACTACGCTGCCGCCCCACCTACTGTGCCGCCGCCCGGTCTCCTCCGCCCGTAAGCCCCCCTCCTCCTCTGCCCGTCCATCGCCTTCGGCCTCCTGCCCCACCCGCCGCCGCCCCACCCGCTGCTACGCCGCCATCGCCGTCGTCCTTGACCTCCTCTCCCCTCCTCTGAAGAAGCACTGAATTTTTGGCCCTTCTCTCTCTCACGCTCGCTCGGCCCCTCTGTTAGGTTTCCCCCCACCCCACCCAAGCGCGCCGCCGGCTGTCTCCCTCCTCCAACTCCGACCCCTCCACGCCTCGCCGCCGACGCCGCCGTCCCCCGACTCCGCCCCGCCCTCACCGCCTGACGCCGGTGAGTTCCTCGTCTCTCTGTCTCCTCTCTCGTGTGTACTGCTCTAGTGTGAACTACTAGGTTGGATTGGTGGCTGCCAGTGAAACAACTTTGTATGGTGCTGGCAATGTTGTTGGTACTGTCAATGCTTAGTGTGATTTTGTTGGTACAGCCAATGATCCTGCTAGTGTGAATTGGCTGCTGCTGCTAGTTCGATTGCCTGATGTGCTTCTGTATGGTGCGTGGTAGATAGTGGCTACTGTGACATTAGATTAGGAATTTTTGGACGACGACATAAATGAATTTTTGGTCTAACACCAAGATCTCCTACTCCTGATCAATTGAACGAAACCCACTGTTGACTGTACCAATTGAACAAAGCTGCAGGGTACATTATGTTAAAGATTTCATACTTTAGTGATTTTTAGGAAGAGCACTTAAAAAATTTAGTCAACATTGATTTCCTACTTTAGTAAAAAATTATTTGAATTAGTTTTAGTGCAACAGAGGCAACTCAGAGTTTGAAAATGGCATTAAAGGAATTTGTTTTTGGGGTAAATTCTATTATGAAATAATTCCTACTGTTATTTAAAATATAAATGAAATGATTTGGAACACCAAGCAAGAGTTATGTTTCAAGTTGCCGAACCTTTTCATATAAGTTTGCAGAAGATTTAATTGATCATACAGAAAATGAAAAACCAAGGTCATACCGATCCTAGTTGGTATTATTTTTCATGGCTAGAAGATATATTTTTGTACCCCGAGTGAAGGGAAGGAGTTTGCTGGGTTTTGTCTCCGACCATCGTGTCGTAATGATTTTGCAGGTACCCCGAGAGGGCCTTGAGTTTGTCGGAATGTCGATTAACTTCCGTTCCGGCAAATTCGGGTACTCCATATGTCCTATTTTCAGCAAAGGTCATGCTGAAATTTTTCGTGAATTTTAGCATGACTTTGCTAAAAATAGGACATATGTGGTACTTGCGACAAATGCATGGGCTGGGGTATCTTAGTACTTAATTAAGTAGGATCAACTGCCTCTTGTGTTATACATATAGAAGTGTGATATCAACTCATAGTTATTACTAATGTCAGTTGCTCGTCATCGATAAACCCTAATCTGGAAGAGGAACCACTCATCCTATGTAGTTTTGAATTATGAATGTAGGAAATGTCGTCATCGGACGACGAAAGTCTCCCGGGGGAATGCGGCTGGTGCCACGACGATCGAGGTCTGTGCGACATGCCTCACCTGGATGATGATCGGCGCTTCAGCATTAAGCTCGAGGAGACCTTCGAAGTTGAAACGATACGCAACGACGACAATTGTTTTTTTCATAATTAAGCATGACTTCAACTATTTCAACGTGTAATTTTCATCTTTTACAATTCGAGTATAACTTAGCCCATGCCATGCAAGACGCTATATCTTGGAGAGGATGAATTTTGAAGACCATGAAATTTCTGAAACAAAAAAAATTCACCTAAGGACTCATCACGATGTGGACTTTGAAGTAAATCTGAGAGCGTAACCCATTTTGGTTGCAAAAATTGGGAAGCATTTTGCAAGATGTATGGTTTTGATGAGGGTATGCTTATCACCATGGATCTTGGTAATCCTGACATCGACCAAGACAATATGGACATTTGGGTCCTTGTTGATACGCCTCCAGTTCTACCGCTATGTGAGTTTCTCAAACATAGTTATTAGCTAATTTATATTGTTTATTTCAAAATAGTTGACAGCTTATTTCCATTGACAGCTTATTTTTATTGTTTAAAGAATGTCCGGGAGATGGTAGACAAAACCCACTACACCGATGGCTCCGAATTAACAACTTACAAGGAGAAAAATCATCTAGTCAGATTTTGTACTGACATTGAGAATTACAATATCCACAATCAAACTCCTCAACATTATGGTCAATACGTGCCACTTGTGCATGTGTTCAACTACGGTAACTACCATGGAGATACCCTGGTAAGATTTTTACTATTACGACATCCGTGCATCTTTTGCATACTTCTAAAACTAGTACATCATTGCTAACTATGAAGTTATTACCATGTTTTTCAACAGATAATCCCAGAGAATTGTGTGCCTCATTTGATGTATCAGAAAGGTAGTCTTAATGTTTTGAACATACAGCCAGGTCATCCTACGAATCTCAACTGTCCATACGAGATTTCTAAAAGAAGTGGAGACATGAAAATCAAAGGATGGAAAAAAATGTATGGACAGTCGTAAGGAGGTTCTTGGAAGCAAAAGGAAGAGAAGCGCAAGAATTGGAGACAGGATGTTCTCCATTCTCCATAATGGAGAGTCAGGGTCTATATTGTTTTATGCTATTTTACCTTAAATAGGGTATTTAGGCCCTGCATAATACTGATGATCATGTGCTAAGAACAATTAAGTAGGGTTGGTTCGATGACTATCAGGATGATGATCGTATGACTTGTTATTAATAACGAGTAGAAGTTGTATGATGATGATTAGTAGGACTTGTTAGGATTAGTATTACTTCCGACAAACTCGCTACTCGCGGTCTCGAGACTTGTAATGTTCTATCTTTGTTCGGTCTTTTGAATTCAGAAACTAATATGATGAATTGTATTCGAAGACTAATTTTCTATTGTATTCGATGAATCTCCTCTTGCTGTGTGATGCTGTCTATATTCTGTCCAATAATATATTTTGTAACCTGTGCAAAAATCAAAAAAGTAAAAAAACACTAATATTCATACTAATGGCGCATCACCCCACAGTGCGCCATTAGTATGCCAAAGCACATGGGTAAATATGCCCCCTGGGAGGCATACTAATAGCGCATATTAGTCTATACTAATGATGCACGGCGTGGTGCGCCATTAGTATATAATACTAGTGGCGCACCTGTGGTGCGCCATTAGTATATAATACTAGTGGCGCACCAGTATAGCGCCATTAGTAGGCAAAGCTGATACGCCACTAGTAGGCCTTTTCCTAATAATGCGCTGCACATCATGCCCTGACTAAATGCGTAAATGCGAATAGAAGTGCATCGGCTACATGCAAATGGCGGGAGAAGAGGCGATGTCACACGGATTAAGACCCCCTGTGATCGTGAAGGCTTGTTTTGTTCGGTTCCTAGATTAGATTCAAGGAAGTGATACAAATATTTTAAGTGGTTTCTGTTTGGATGTATGCATGCATCCCGCGCGAGAGATATTGGAGCATGGGGATGTTCCAGTTTCTTTGGAGATGAAAGGATATTATTTTCGTTGGAGCAGTACATATTACAAAGTTGTGGTGAAAAGTCTTGAAAGAACAATTAGTCACAAATTGCTTTAAATAGCTTTCTATTTTCCATCTATGAGTAGACTTTGTTTTCTTAATACAAATTGATATGCAATTCCGTGAGCTTTGGAGAAAAAAATTACATTGATGGCATAAGCGATTATTTACAAAATATATTATACATTTTCATCTATGAGGATAACTATTTATTAGTAGCAATTTTTTTCTTTAAAATGCAACTACGTCTTACTTAGTGAGAAAAAAAATCCTCTAACAAACTAGAAATCATATCCAGTATAGGAATTTAGCAACCACAAAGCAACAATAAATTAACCCCCCTCGACACACCTTTTCATAGGAAAACAATGATTCTTGTACTACGTAAAATACTTGTCAAACGCAAGAAAACCATAGTTCTCGTCAAACCACAAATAGAATCCCGGGTGCCAATGCACCAATGTAAAAGACAAAAGAAAACACAAATGTGAAATAGTCTAATATGTAATGTTCCAGCACTATTGTTCTAATTAAAGTCTAAACTCACCAACAAAATTCTATGAAATCTGTGCCTTAGCCTGATGATGTCGTGGGCTTCTTCGAATCGATTTTGAAACAAGAGGTTTCTTCGATTTTTTCTCTTTTGCAACAAAGTCAATGCACTTGTCCTTCAACTCGAGGCAATTGTACATGTCAGCACAAGCTTGAATATCTGTAACTGTATCCATTGACACATTATCCCATAACTTTTGGACGCACATAAGCTTTAGCCGGTCAAGTGCGTACCGATCTGCGGCGGCAAGTAAGTCAAACAATACCTCATTGGAATTGGATGTGTTATCCTCTGTAGTAGTAGTAGGAAACTCATCCGTGTATATGAACCGAAGCATACGTTTGAATGTTGAAGGTGTGATATCGTGTAGTGTGATGGATGCCATTGTAGCTTCGGCCATGGACCCAAAAAGCTCTGCCTTGAAGACGGGTGAGCGGGCTGCAAGAATCGCTCGGTTCACGGGGAATGTCTCACCGTGGACGGTAAACGACACGTCGGTCCCATATGCGTGAGCGTGATCCAGTAAGCAGCCGAGATGGTTCTTGATGTCGGATGGCGGCACGGTGACAACAGGGGTAGTATCACGCGTGACCATGATGGTGCATACGAACGTGACGTGCCCGTCAATAAGATAGGTTTCCTCTAGGTCCTTTCTTGGCACAAACCGATTCCATCCCCAGTCGTCGAGGTGGTCAGGGGCGCCCATGATTGTGAAGTCATGAAGGTAAGTTTTCAGTCGTATTTCTGATGGCTTGTCATCTCTATCCTTTATGAAGGCGATGAAGGTTGCGCGTACGCTTTCGGAATCGCTCATGTGCTTAAGGTAGATGGAAACATAATTCCCCATGTCATCCTTGGAGTACCCTACCGGTCCGCGCGGGTAGCAGTCGATCCTCCATAGGTGTTGGCCGACGGTGAGGAGCTCAGAGCAGACGACCTCGTCGATGCCAAGGTTCTTGACTTGCTCGTAGTCTACCCTGAAGTGGATGGAAGCAGAATCCACACAAGTGGTGGTCGTCGACGCCGGCAGTACCGGAGTTCGGGTGATTCCTTTGCTCACTGTATGATCAGATCAAACAAGAGTTAAATACACCGGTTCTCAAACCGGGAGATCAAAAGAAAAGTATACACAGTAGACGATCCAAACGAGAGGGCACCCACTGGCTGGCTAGTCTCCGGAGTTGGCGGCGGCGATCGGTGGTTCCGGCCCCGTCACGGTCCTTGCCGGAGCCGTCGTACACCAGATGTGCGGTCGCCTGCTCGCTTCTCGTGGGTCTCCTGGATGCCTAGGGTTCGATCTACTACCGTCCCCAACGCATTGCGCTTTTTCTCCAGAATCCTATTGGGCCTGCTGTTATTTAGTACCATGCGATCAGACTATTTATCGTTAAGATTCTTTGGGTTTTTTTTAACATAAGATTCTTTGGGTTTGTTCCCATGTATATCTCTTGTATGTAGTATCGACCATGTATATATAGGACATACACTACCAGAATAAATGACGCTGCCGACGGCCCCCGTCGACATAGATGGAGATACGCCGATGGCCGGGGAAAAGCCGTAGGCGTACAGAAGCCATCGGCAAAACTTCGTCTATGCCGACGGGCACCGTCGGCATAGATTAGCCGCCGGCATCTCCCCCACTATACCTACGGGGACCGTCGGCATATATACGCTGTCGGCACACATATGGGCCCGCCGACCCAGGACCGGATGGGGAGTTGACGCTGTCACCACTATGCCAACGGCCCTGACGGATGCCGTCGGCATAGTTAGTACACTTTTTTTAGTTGTCAGAAAACACGTGTGCTATCTACGCCGACGGCCTGGCCGTCGGCATATCTGTGGTCTATATATGCCGACGGCCAAACCGTCGGCATATATGTTTAAATCTAATTTATATAGACTTAAACATACAGAAATTATATGTTTTTTATTTTTGTGGTCTATATATGTTTCTTATTTCTTATTTTATAATTTTAAAATTTAGACTTGATTAGTTTAAATCTAATTTATATAGACTTAAACATACAGAAATTATATATATATTTCAGGCAGAATTTTCCCTATATTATGAATTTTCGGTTTGTTTTTACTTTTGAGTACGTTAAAATGTAACCTCATGTAATTTTGCATATAGGTCCTTATACTTAGTAAAAATCACAAATAATTCATACTTCCATAGATTTTGACAACTTTTAAATGACTTTTTTATCATAATCTGGCACCGCCTTGTAACAATGCCATCGAAACACCGTACCAGGTCCTGATGCGTGTGTGAATGTGTTGTGACATGTGTAGATGCCCTTCTTGGGCTCCGAGGTGTGCCCCCCTCTACGAACGGCAGAGCCGCCGTCACTTGGAGGGGGGAATCGTGCGCGTCGGGTAGAACCGGAGGGAATATATTAGTTGGTTGGGTCCAGACCGTGTTCAGGGTTGTTCCTATGGGCTGACCAATCGCAACCAGGTGGAAGAGTACACTGGTCAAAGACCGTCCGGTGAAAGTCAAAGGCTAGATCATCGTGCCGACGCGTAGACCCGACGCGTCCGTTTCCCCCTTCAGGTGCCGGCGGCGGCGCCGTCCGTGAGGGGGGGGGCACACCCCGGAGACGCGTGCCGGGCGTTTGCAACCGCCACAACACTTTCAGACTTGTGAGAGGCCGCCCACGCAAGATTTGGCGGCATGCTATCCCCCGGAGGCCACCGGCCACAGTCGTAGACGCACGAAGAGCAATCCGCGTAGAGGGAATTTTTCCGAAACTTCTGCATCACCAAAAAATATGAAAAATTACCATCGTTCCTATAGCACATGTGCCCACGTCGTGCAAAAAAAACTCATGATTTTATCGCGCTCCGAGTACTTAATAATATTCACGCCGCATCGTTACCACAAAACGTCTACTACCGTGTCATCGCCGTTCGTGAGGGGGCCACACCCCGGAGACGCGTGCCGCCTCTTTGAACATGCCACCACACCACCCCGCATGTATGAGGGCTCGGTGCGACGCTCCGGCGGCATTGCTACCCCCCAGGGCCCCCGTCCCGCCTAACCCTGTAGCGTTTGACCACGGGATCTAGCCCTTTGACTTTGCACGGACGGGCTTTGAGCAGTGGACCTCCCCACCCGGTTGTGTTAGATTATCCCATTGGAACACTTTGGAGCAACATCCGGGCCAGTACCACAACAATATCCCCTTCGTGTAGACCTGACGCGTCCGTTTCCCCCCTCCAGGTGCCGGCGGCGGCGCCGTCCGTGAGGGGGGGCACACCCCGAAGACGCGTGCCGGGCGTTTGCAACCGCTACAACACTTGCAGACTTGTGAGAGGACGCCCATGCAAGATTTGGCGGCATGCTAGCCCCCGGAGGCCGCCGGCCACAGTCGTAGACGCGCGAAGAGCAATCCGCGTAGAGGGAATTTTTCGGAAACTTCTGCATCACCAAAAAATATGAAAAATTACCATCGTTCCTATAGCACATGTGCCCACGTCGTGCAAAAAAAACTCATGATTTTATCGCGCTCCAAGTATTTAATAATATTCACGCCGCATCGTTACCGCAAAACGTCTACTACCGTGTCATCGTCGTCCGTGAGGGGGGCCACACCCCGGAGACGCGTGCCGCCTCTTCGAACATGCCACCACACCACCCCACATGTATGAGGGCCCGGTGCGACGCTCCGGTGGCATTGCTACCCTCCAGGGCCCCCGTCCCGCCTAACCCTGTAGCGTTTGACCACGGGATCTAGCCCTTTGACTTTGCAAGGACGGGCTTTGAGCAGTGGACCTCCCCACCCGGTTGTGTTAGGTCAGCCCATAGGAACACTTTGGAGCAACATCCGGGCCAGACCCACAGCAATATCCCTTCGTGTAGACCCGATGCGTCCGTTTCCCCCCTCCAGGTGCCGGCGGCGGCGCCGTCCGTGAGGGGGGCCACACCCCGGAGACGCGTGCCGGGCGTTTGCAACCGCCACAAAACTTCTAGACTTGTGAGAGGCCGCCCACGCAAGATTTCGCGCCATGCTAGCCCCCGGAGGCCGCCGGCCACAGTCGTAGACGCGCGAAGAGTAATCCACGTAGAGGGAATTTTTCGGATACTTCTCCATCACCAAAAACTATGAAAAATTACCATCGTTCCTATAGCACATGTGCCCACTCGTGCAAAAAAACTCATGATTTTATCGCGCTCCGAGTATTTAATAATATCCACGCCGCATCGTTACCGCAGAACGTCTACTACCGTGTCATCGCCGTCCGTGAGGGGGGCCACACCCCGGAGACAAGTGCCGCCTCTTCGGACATGCCACCACACCACCCCGCATGTATGAGGGCCCGGTGCGATGCTCCGGTGGCATTGCTACTCCCAGGGCCCCCGTCCCGCCTAACCCTTTAGCGTTTGACCACGAGATCTAGCCCTTTGACTTTGCACGGACGGGCTTTGAGCAGTGGACCTCCCCACCCGGTTGTGTTAGGTCAGCCCATAGGAACACTTTGGAGCAACATCCGGGCCAGACCCACAGCAATATCCCCTCCGTGTAGACCCGACGCGTCCGTTTCCCCCCTCCAGGTGCCGGCGGCGGCGCCGTCCGTGCGGGGGGGGGGGGGGGGGCACACCCCAGAGACGCGTGCCGGGCGTTTGCAACCGCCACAACACTTCCAGACTTGTGAGAGGCCGCCCACGCAAGATTTGGCGGCATGCTAGCCCCCGGAGGCCGCCGGCCACAGTCGTAGACGCGCGAAGAGCAATCCGCGTAGAGGGAATTTTTCGGAAACTTCTGCATCACCAGAAAATATGAAAAATTACCATCGTTCCTATAGCACATGTGCCCACGTCGTGCAAAAAAACTCATGATTTTATCGCGCTCCGAGTATTTAATAATATTCACCCCGCATCGTTACCGCAGAACGTCTACTACCGTGTCATCGCCGTCCGTGAGGGGGGCCACACCCCGGAGACGCGTGCCGCCTCTTCGGACATGCCTCCACACCACCCCGCATGTATGAGGGCCCGGTGCGACGCTCCGGTGGCATTGCTATCCCCCAGGGCCCCCGTCCCGCCTAACCCTGTAGTGTTTGACCACGGGATCTAGCCCTTTGACTTTGCACGAACGGGCTTTGAGCAGTGGACCTCCCCACCCGGTTGTGTTAGGTCAGCCCATAGGTACACTTTGGAGCAACATCTGGGCCAGACCCACAGCAATATCCCCTCCGTGTAGACCCCACGCGTCCGTTTCCCCCCTCCAGCTGTCGGCGGCGGCGCCGTCCGTGAGGGGGGCGCACCCCGGAGACGCGTGCCGGGCGTTTGCAACCGCACAACACTTCCAGACTTGTGAGAGGCCGCCCACGCAAGATTTGGCGGCATGCTAGCCCCCGAAGGCCGCTGGCCACAGTTGTAGACGCGCGAAGAGCAATCCGCATAGAGGGAATTTTTCGGAAACTTCTGCATCACCAAAAAATATGAAAAATTACCATCGTTCCTATAGCACATGTGCCCACGTCGTGCAAAAAAACTCATGATTTTATCGCGCTCCGAGTATTTAATAATATTCACGCCGCATCGTTACCGCAGAACGTCTACTACCGTGTCATCGCCGTCCGTGAGGGGGGCCACACCCTAGAGACACGTGCCGCCTCTTCGGACATGCCACCACACCACCCCGCATGTATGAGGGCCCGGTGCGATGCTCCGGTGGCATTGCTACCCCCCCAGGGCCCCCGTCCCGCCTAACCCTGTAGCGTTTGACCACGTGATCTAGCCCTTTGACTTTGCACGGACGGGCTTTGAGCAGTGGACCTCCCCACCCGGTTGTGTTAGGTCAGCCCATAGGAACACTTTGGAGCAACATCCGGGCCAGACCCACAGCAATATCCCCTCCGTGTAGACCCGACGCGTCCGTTTCCCCCCTCAAGGTGCCAGCGGCGGCGGCGCCGTCCGTGAGGGGGGGGGCACACCCCGGAGATGCGTGCCGGGCGTTTGCAACCGCCACAACACTTCCAGACTTGTGAGAGGCCGCCCACGCAAGATTTGGCGGCATGCTAGCCCCCGGAGGCCGCCGGCCACAGTCGTAGACGCGCGAAGAGCAATCCGCGTAGAGGGAATTTTTCGGAAACTTCTGCATCACCAAAAAATATGAAAAATTACCATAGTTCCTATAGCACATGTGCCCACGTTGTGCAAAAAAACTCATGATTTTATCGCGCTCCGAGTATTTAATAATATTCACACCGCATCGTTACCGCAGAACGTCTACTACCGTGTCATCGCCGTCCGTGAGGGGGGGCACACCCCGGAGACGCATGCCGCCTCTTCGGACATGCCACCACACCACCCCGCATGTATGAGGGCCTGGTGCGACGCTCCGGTGGCATTGCTACCTCCCAGGGGCCCCGTCCCGCCTAACCCTGTAGCGTTTGACCACGGGATCTAGCCCTTTGACTTTGCACAGACGGGCTTTGAGCAGTGGACCTCCCCACCCGGTTGTGTTAGGTCAGCCCATAGGAACACTTTGGAGCAACATCCGGGCCAGACCCACAGCAATATCCCCTCCGTGTAGACCCGATGCGTCCGTTTCCCCCCTCCAGCTGCCGGCGGCGGCGCCGTCCGTGAGGGGGGGCACACCCCGGAGACGCGTATCGGGCGTTTGCAACCGCCACAACACTTCCAGACTTGTGAGAGGCCGCCTACGCAAGATTTGGCGGCATGCCCGTCCGGTGAAAGTCAAAGTGCTAGATCATCGGGTCAACTGGGCTTCGTGGTGGCCTTCCGGGTGTAGCTATGCCACTGAAACACCGTAACGGGTCCTGATGCGTGTGTCAAAGTGATGTTGCATGCGTAGACGCCCGTCTTGGGTCAACGGGGTGTTGCCTCCCTCCACGGACGGCAGTACCGCCATCACTTAGATCATCGGTCAACTGGGCTTCGTGGTGGCCTTCCGGGTGTAGCATTGCCACCGAAACACCGTACTGGGTCCTAATGCATGTGTGAAAGTGATGTTGCATGCGTAGACGCCCGTCTTGGGGCTCCGGGGTTTGGCCCCCCTCCGCGGGGGCTAGATCACCGCGTCAACGGGGCTAGGATATAGTCCGGTCGGGTGGCGTGCAGGTACGACCGAATATATTTTTAATATTTTTACTGTACTTTAGAATGGTGCCGAACTTGTCACATGGATAGCTAGTTTATGTATAAATAATAATTAATTTTGTAAGGACATTCCTAAAATAAATTAAATTTAATGTAAAACAGGTATGCCGACGGTATAACCGTCGGCATAGTTCGGCCCCACCTATGCCGACGGTGTAACCGTCGGCATACCGCCCATCTTATCCAACCGGCGTCTCACACTAAAAAAACCAAAAAAAACCTCATCCAATCGTCCACCTTATCCACCCCGCCGCGCGCTTGATCCAGCCCCGCCGCCGCTCGATCCCCGCCCTCCGCCCCTCAATCCCGCCGCCGCCAGCCATCCCCGCCCCGCACCGCTGCCGCCCTCTTCTGCGCCGGCGACGCCCCCGCCCTGGCCGCATCACGCCGTCCCTGCCCCGCACCCGCTCGGCCCCCATCGCTCCCTACCCCGCACCACGTGCCCCCGCTCTGCTCCGCCGCCGGCCGTCCCCGCCCCGCACCGCCTCCGGCCGTCCCCGCCCATCCCGCATCGCCGCCGTCCGTCCCCGCCCGCCAACGCCCCCGTCCCCGCAGCGGCCCCGTCGTCCTTGTCCCCTCCTGCTGCTGGTGAGCTGGGCACGCTCGCGGCCGCGACCGCTGCTCCGGCAGTCCGGCGCCCCCTCCACGGCCCTTCTCTATTGCTGGTCCGGCGCCCCCTCCCCAACTTGAGCAGCAGCTCGCCCCGTCCCCACCCCGACCAGCCGGCCCTCTCTAAAAGTGAGGATTTTTTCCTTTTTCTTAGTTTTGTACCTCCCTATGATTGTTGCTGTGTTACAGTTCAATTTGTGATCGAGTTAGTGACGACCTCTTGTTGAAAGAAGTTAGTGGCAAGATGCAAATGCAATATTATTGACTGTCCTAATAAAAGAAAACATGCACAGGACCTTACCTTGGAACGGGAGCAGTACATGTTGGTAAGCATAACGGACTTTTCGTTCCGACGTTTGTGGTAAATTTCATTGTTTCATGTTCACATGCCATTATGCTTCATTATGTAGGTGGCTCCTGATTGGTGCTATCGCCACCCTGAGGGATGGGCGGGATTGGTGGATATGTGGGTCGGCGCGGACACAGAGTTTGCTGCCAAGAGCAGCATAAACAAGGCTAATCGAGGACGTGACGGAACACACGGTCAGGGAAACCGAAACCACTGGCACACCAAGAAAATTCAGGTATATCTATGTACATGAAACATTCTTGATCTTCTATTTGCCGTATTTTCTTATATGTATGACTAACCTTTGTTTGGCGGTGCAGGAGGAGAAATTGAAGCGGCCGCACTCAGACATCGAGTCCTGGAGGCTCGCTCGTGTGCGGCCTAATCGCAAGGATGACGAGAGTGAGTACTATGGCAAGGCCGGGGAGAACCTGGAGTCCTACAAGAAGGAGTTTAAGAAGTGGAATCCTGACAAAGAAGACCCCATGTCTGCGGATTCCGACGAGAGGGCGGTGGTGAGCATAGGGCCGAGGAGTCATGGTCGGTCGGCGGTTCTGGATTCGGTGATCACCCCTTCTATCTCCTACAGACGGATCCGAGCTACCAACCCGAGGCCGAGCCCGCGCCCGAGCATGTCCACCGCACAGGCCATCCTAGCCCAGCGCAACTCTATAAGTATTTTCCCTCTTATCTTCTTTCTTTCTACTTTTATTTTCCGCTTTGTTATGTATTATGAGTTGCATCATGTCATATTGTAGGCCTACATGGAGTTCCAACGTCAGCAGCTCTACGACTGGAACTAGAGAGTTGCGGCAGCCATGGAGCACAACAGTCGCATGACGCAGCTTATGTTTGCGTCTATGGCAACCGGGCAGATTCCTACAATGGAACCACCACCACCACCTCCTGGACCACAACCAGTGGTGCCTACGTTTGAACAATTTCTGGCAGACCACTACAATGTCACTCCGGTTAGTACATCACCAACCTATTCAACCACAACTTCTCGTTTATTCAATACAATCATATATTATCTTACCATCTCTTTCCAAACATGCAGGGAACCGGTGGTGGTGCTACTGATGGTTCCACTCCTGAGTCACAGAGCCCAGTCACTCCGGTCTGGCTTGGCAGCGGCGGTGGCGGTGGCGCTAGCGCTAGCGGTAGTGGTGACGACCTCGGCTTTGGCGGCCTCGGCTTTGGCAGTGGAAGTGATGCCACTTAAGCCTTTTATTGTGATCATGTTGGACTTGCGATGATGATGCTTCTATGTTGGACTTGCGATGATGATGCTTCTATGTTGGACTTGCGATGATGATGCTTCTATGTTGGACTTGCTATTATGTTTATCATGTGGGACTTGCGATGATGATACTTTTATGTTGGACTTGTGAGGATGTTTATCATGTTGGACTTGCGATGATGATGAACTTGTGATAATTATCTTCTCTTTTCTGTTGTGATGATGATGATATATATATGCTGTTATTTGAATTGAAATGTAACAAAATCAGAAAAAAAGAAAATAGTGCATAACTACGCCGACGGTTAAACCATCGGCATAGCCCCCGACGTGTTACCAGCGGGCGACACGTGGCTGTTTCTGGGAAGCCTGGCGTGAGCTACGCCGATGGTTAGGCCGTCGGCATAGACCCACAAGCTATGCCGACGGCCCAACCGTCGACGTAGCTGACACGTGGCAGCTTCTGGGCGACCGTGGCCTGGCGATACGCCGACGGTTAGGCCATCGGCATAGCTCAATAGCTATGCCAACGGCCTAACCGTCGGCGTATCGCCAGGCCATGGTCGCCCAGAAGCTGCCACGTGTCAGGTGGTGCCGTCAACGTCCATCAGGTGGAAAATGTTGCCGACGGGGTATGTATGCCGACGGTGGTACGGCCCCCGTCGGCTTAGCTCACTATGCCGACGGTTTTTGTATGCCGACGGCCGACCTGAGGTACGCCGACGTACTAGTTGCCGACGGGGATATGCCGACGGGGGCCGTCGGCGTAGCACTTTGCCGACGGCTTTTGGCCCTATGCCGACGGTCATGGGCCGTCGGCAACGTATCAAATTCTGGTAGTGATAACAGGAACATCACATGTGTAGCGAATTTTCCGAGAGCAGTTTTCCGGCGATGCACATTCAGTGGAAGGAGACGTTCCTGTCGATGACGAGATGCCTACGGTGACTTCATAAGTTTCAAGATGATATGCCGGTTCAGTCTTTCGGAGGTGCTCATAGGGGTAAGGTGTGCGTGTGTGCGTCCATAAAGGTGGGTGTTGCGCGTGTATGTGAGTGCTTGTGTCTGTACTGATGTTCAAAAAAATAGTGCAGTTTTCCCATACCCATACAAACATCTTCGGCCTATCTAACCATCGAAACTAGTTCAAGACTCGTGCATGTATGTTTTGCACTTTGAGCCTTGCATGGTTGCATCGCACCGTGAGATAGTTGCCTTTCTTTTTTAGATAAGTACGAGAGTTGCCTAGCACATAGGTCTAAGAGCATCTACAACTGCACCCTTCATACCTGTCACAAACGACCGGACGGGTTGCCCAGTCAATGCCCGGTCGCAAAACACCACACCAAATCATGGCTGACAAATCCAGCCCAAACGACCGGTTGTTCCGGAAGTCCTCATATCCACCCAGATACGCCTGGGCACTGCCGCCACGTCGGACTGGCCGCTCTGGCCCACACTGCTCCCATCATCATCCCCACAAAGTTCTCATCCATTCAGACGAACCCTAGTCAAACCCTCACTCCTCTCAGTCATCCCGCCCTCTCTGTTTCCCTCCCATCTCCTCCAATTCCTCTCCAATCTCTCTGCCCCCTCCACCATGGCCTAATCCGGCCACAACTCCAATAGCAACACCGGTCCCATGGACCGGGATGGCCTCGTGAAGGAGGAGGACGCTGGCTCTAGCAGCAACGCGCGGACGATGAGGTGCTCACGCTCTGCATTACCATCCAACACTCGTGGCTGGACACCGGCGAGAGCTTGAGCTGCGCCATGTCCGCCGACAGTTCCTCCGCTTTAGCAGTCGCAATGAGGGCTGCGGTCGCCCTTCCCACGCCAACCCATTGTGCTCCACGCCACTCCAGATCCGGAGCAGGGAGGCCATCTCCCCTTCCCCTCCGGCCCCTACACCGTCTAGGCAGCACTAGGTGCTCGTGCCCATCACTCCTGTGCACATGCACAAGCCAGAGTCGAAGGCGAAGGCGGCCCGGGTGCGAGCGGCAACGGGTGGTAGCCGCGGCACAACCTAACTCTTCCCGCTAACATGCATGCTCCGTCCCCGTCTAACTGGAGGAGGCTCTCATCCGCGAGGTCATATGGCGCTCGCTGACCATGGCGGAGTCCGACGCTAGGCGCTGATACTTCCCCAATGTATTTATAATTTTTTATTGTTCCATGCTATTATAGTATCAATCTTGAATGTTTATTATGCAATTATATATCATTTTTGAGACTAACCTATTAACCTAGTGCCCAGTGCCAGTTGTTTTTTTTGCTTGTTTTTGTCTTTTCAGAAAATCAGTACCAAACGGAGTACAAACGCTACGGAACATTTTGTCGATTTTTTCTAGCCAGAAGGGACCATAGAAGCTTCGGGAGAAGACCTGAAGTGTCACGATGTAGCGACAAGCCAGCCAGGCGCCCCCCCAAAAGGCATGTGGGCCCCTTGTGGCACCTCTTGACCTAATTCCAGATCTGTAAATTCCCAAATATTCCCAATACATCAGAGAGCCACCCAAAATACTTTTTCCGCCACCGCAAGTTTCTATTCTTCGGAGTTCCCATCTGGAGACATTTTTCGATACTCTGTCAAAGGGGGAATTGATCACAGAGGGCCTCTACATCACCCTTGCTGCCCTTTCGATGATGCGTGAGTAGTTTACCTCAGACCGGCAGGTCCATAGCTAGTAGCTAGATGGCTTCTTCTCTCTCTCTCTCTCTCTCTCTCTCTTTGATCTTCAATACAATGTTCCCCTCAATGTTCTTGGAGATCTATTCGGTGTAATCTTTTTTTGCGGTGTGTTTGCCGGGATCTGATGAATTATGGTTTTATGATCAGATTATATGTGAATATTATTTGAGTTTTCTCTGAACTCTTTTATGCATGCTTGTTATAGATTTTGTATTTCTCTCCCATCTATCTGTTTGGTTTGGCCAACTAGATTGATTTATCTTGCAATGGGAGAAATGTTTTGTGATGGGTTTGATCTTGCGTTGCTCAATCCCAGTGATAGAAAGGGACATGACACATACTTGTATCATTGCCGTTAAAGATAAAAAGATGGGATTTATTCATATTCATCGGGTAAATTTTGTCTACATCATGTCATCTTGCTTAAGGTATTACTCTGTTCTTTATATATGAACTTAATACTCTAGATGCATGTCGGATAGCAGTCGATGTGTGGAGTCATAGTAGTAGATGCAGGCAGGAGTCGAACTACTTGTCTCGGACGTGATGCCTATATACATGATCATTGCCTTGGATATCGTCATAACTATGCGTCTTTCTATCAATTGTCCAACAGTAATTTGTTTACCCACCGTATGCTATGTTCAAGAGAGAAGCCTCTAGTGAAAACTATGGCCCCCAGGTCTATTTTAATTATATATGAAAATGAAAAATACTTTGTTGCACTTTATTTACTTTTATTTTATTTTTGTTTTTGTTTATCTACCTATCACTACGAGATTTGATCATTGCAATTAACCACCAAAGGATTAACAACCCCTTATTTGCGTTGGGTGCAACTATTTGTTATTTTGTGTGTAGGTGTTTTTCATGAGGTATTTTTTGGCTCTCCTACTGGATTGATAACCTTGGTTCTTAACTGAGGGAAATACTTATCTCTATTATACTACATCAGCATGTCCTCTTCGAGGAAATCCCAACACATCTCACAAGTAGTAGGAAGAATTTCTGACGCCGTTGTCGGGGAGACATCACCAAAACCTATCAAGTATCATCGCATAAACTTTCATCTCCTTGCATTTACTTCCATTTTCCATTTGCCTCTTGTTTTCATCTCCCTCACTTCTAAAACATTTTCACAAAAACACAAAAATATTTTTGTTTGCCCTTTTTGCTTGTTTGCTCGTTTTCTTGCTTTTTGCCTTCATGTCAACACTCAAAAGAATAGAAAAGAAATAAGAAAAATAAGAGGGATCCTCATCCTCTTGCTAATGTTGTTAAAATATCCAATTATGATGAACCAATTGCTAGTAAGTTGAGTGCACTAGATTATCTTTATGAAGTTTTGCTTTAAATTCATGAATCTTGAAATTGTGATGAAGTGTTAAAAGAAGAAATTTATAAAGTGATTCACGATAGCTCCTTGAATGAAAAGAATGATTGTAATGATGTTATTATAAATTATATTAGTGTCAATTGTGTTAATTATATGCAAAACCCCAAGCTTGGGGATGACGATTTTGTTATGTCCACTACTCATTGTAATGATCATGATTGGGGTGATGCTTCCTATGGTCTTGAAAATTTATTTAAGCCTCATGATGAATATGAAATTGATAATAATGTTTGCAATAATATTGAAGGTGGGTTTGGAAGAGTGTCAACTTTAGGAAAAAAGAATCCCACATATTTGGAGTCTTCAATATTATTAAATTATTGATAAAAGTGGGTTTGGAGAGGTCATGAATTTAGTTAATATTAATCCCACTATCTCGGAGGATTATAAAAAAAATGCATGTGGATCATAAAGGGAATACTATTTATGATAGATATATTGTTGAATTTGAGTATGATCCTACATGTAATTATTATGAGAAAGGAAAATATGGTTGTAGAAATGCTCGTGTTAATACATTACCGCTTGTCATGTTGAGAATGTAAATGATTTATTCTTCTTCCTTGCATATGCTAGATATTTCTTATCTCGATAATTTGTTTACTTATAAAATGACTATGCATAGGAAGTATGTTAGACTTAAATGTGTTTGTCACGTGTATTATGATGCTCTCTTTGTGCTTCAATTCTTGTCTTTTATGTGAGCATCAAATAAATCTCAAGCCTATCTTAATGGCTATAAAGAAAGAGCTTGTTCGGAGATAACCGAATATTTTCTTCTTCTTTGTGTGTGTCTACACAATTATATTGCTGCTATGGTTGTGTATTTGTGTTTAAATTAGTGTTTGTGCCAAGTAAAGCCTTTGGGATGATTTGGATGATAGTTGTTTTGATTATGTGAGAGAACATAAACTTTTGTGCCCAGTAGCAGAATTGTTTAGATTCACTGGAACGTGATAAATTTTTGAATTGTTTACATATGATTGATATACAAAGTGCCCACGTTATCCTAACTTTTCAGAATTTCTGGAGTTACAGAAGTATGGTCATTGTTCCTATCATTACAGACTGTTCTGTTTTATAAATTCTGTTTTCATTGCATTGTTTGCTTGTTTTAAGGAATCTATGGATTGTATCGTGGGTATAAGTCATGGTGAAGTTAGAATATAGTAGGTATTATGCAATAATAAAATATGTATGGGTTTACAACAGTACCTAATGTTTTTTTATTTGCTTGTTATACTAACGGATCTCACGAGTTTTCTGTTGAGTTTTGTGTGTTGAAGTTTTCAAGTTTTGAGTGAGATCGCGATGCATGAAGGAATAAGGAGCGGCAAGACCCTAAACTTGGGGATGCCCAAGGCACCCCAAGGTAATATCCAAGGACATCCAAGACTCTAAGCTTGGGGATGCCCCGGATGGCATCCCCTCTTTCTTCTACAAACCATCGATAAATTAATTGGAGCTATATTTTTATTCATCACGTGATATGAGTTTTGATTGGAGCGTCGTGTATTATATGAGTCTTTTCTTTGTTTGCCTTTTAGTTTTCCACAATCATTTTTTCCGGACACACCTTTTTAATAGGGACACACATTATTCATGATTTGTTAGAATACTCTATGTGCTTCACTTATAACTTTTGAGCTAGGTAGCTCTAGTACTTCACTTATATCTTTTAGAGCATGGTGGTGGTTATATTTTAAAGAAACAGTTGCACTTTCATGCTACACTTGTTGGGGAATGTAGTAATTTTTTTAAAAAATCCTATGCACATGCAAGATCATGGTGATGCATAGCAACGAGAGGGGAGAGTGTTGTCCATGTACCCTCATAGACCGTAAGTGGAAGCGTTATGACAACGCGGTTGATGTAGTCGTACGTCTTCACGATCGACCGATCCTAGTACCAAACATACGGCACCCCCGTGATCTGCACACGTTCAGCTTGGTGACGTCCCATGAACTCACGATCTAGCAGAGTGTCAAGGGAGAGCTTCGTCAACACGATGACATGATGACGGTGATGATGATGCTACCGGAACAGGGCTTCTCCTAAGCACCGCTACGATATGACCGAGATGGATTATGGTGGAGGGGGGCACCGTACACGGCTAAGAGATCAATGATCAACTTGTGTGTCCATGGGGTGCCCCCCTCCCCCGTATATAAAGGAGTGGAGGAGGGGGAGGGGGAGGCCTCCTAAGCGCGCCCCAAGAGGAGTCCTACTCCCATCGGGAGTAGGATCCCCCCTCCCTAGTTGGATTAGGAGAGAAGGAAGGGGGAGGAAGGAGGAAGGAAAGGGGGGGCCGGCCCCCCTCCAAATTCTGATTGGGCTTGGGGGGCGCCCTCTCCTTTGCTCCCTTCTCCTCTCTCCCACTATGGCCCAATAAGGCCCATATACCTCCCGGGGGTTTCGGTAACCTCCCGATACATCGATAAATGCCCGATCTCACCCGGAACCATTCCGATGTCCAAATATAGTCGTCCAATATATCGATCTTTATGTCTCGACCATTTTGAGACTCCTCATCATGTCCGTGACCATATCCGGGACTCCAAACTACCTTCGGTACATCAAAACACATAAACTCATAATACCAATCGTCACTGAACGTTAAGCGTGCGGACCCTACGGGTTTGAGAACTATGTAGACATGACCAAGACTTACTTCCGGTCAATAACCAATAGCGGAACCTGGATGCTCATATTGGTTCCTACATATTCTATGAAGATCTTTATCGGTCAAACCGCATAACAACATATGTTGTTCCCTTTGTCATCGTTATGTTACTTGCCCGAGATTCGATCGTCGGTATCTCAATACCTAGTTCAATCTCGTTACCGTCAAGTCTCTTTACTCGTTCTGTAGTGCATCATCCCGCATCTAACTCATTAGTCACAATGCTTGCAAGGCTTATAGTGATGTGCATTACCGAGAGGGCCCAGAGATAACTCTCCGATACTCGGAGTGACAAATCCTAATCTCGATCTATGCCAACTCAACAAACACCATCCGAGACACCTGTAGAGCACCTTTATAATCACCTAGTTAGGTTGTGATGTTTGGTAGCACACTAAGTGTTCCTCCGTCATTCGGGAGTTGCATAATCTCATAGTCATAGGAACATGTATAAGTCACGAAGAAAGCAATATCAACAAACTAAACGATCATCGTGCTAAGCTAACAGATGGGTCAAGTCAATCACATCATTCTCTAATGATGTGATCCCGTTAATTAAATGACAACTCATGTCTATGGTTAGGAAACATAACCATCATTGATTCAACGAGCTAGTCAAGTAGAGGCATACTAGTGACACTCTGTTTGTCTATGTATTCACACATGTATTAAGTTTCCGGTTAATACAGTTCTATCATGAATAATAAACATATATCATGAAATAAGGAAATAAATAAGAACTTTATTATTGCCTCTAGGGCATATTTCCTTCAGTCTCCCACTTGCACTAGAGTTAATAATCTAGTTCACATCATCATGTGATTTAACATCAATAGTTCACATCTTTATGTGATTAGTTCACATCTCCATGTGACTAATACCCGAAGGGTTTACTAGAGTCAATAACCTAGTTCACATCACTATGTGATTAACACCCAAAGAGTGATCATGTTTTGCTTGTGAGAGAAGTTTAGTCTATGAGTCTGCAACATTCAGATCCGTATGTATTTTGCAAATTTCTATGTCAACAATGCTCTGCATGGAGCTACTCTAGCTAATTGCTCTCACTTTCAGTATGTATCCAGATTAAGACTTAGAGTCATTTGGATCAGTGTCAAAACTTGCATCGACGTAACCCTTTACGATGAACCTTTTGTCACCTCCATAATCGAGAACATATCCTTATTCCACTAGGGATAATTTTGACCGTTGTCCAGTGATCTACTCCTAGATCACTATTGTACTCCCTTGCCAAACTCAGTGTAGGGTATACAATAGATCTGGTACACAGCATGGCATTTATAGAACCTATGGCTGAGGCTTAGGGAATGACTTTTATTCTCTTTCTATTACCTGCCGTGGTCGGGTTTTTTTAGTCTTACTCAACTTTACACCTTGCAATACAGGCAAGAACTCCTTCTTTGACTGTTCCATTTTGAACTACTTCAAAATCTTGTCAAGGTATGTATTCATTGAAAATATATCAAGCGTCTTGATCTATCTCTATAGATCTTGATGTTCAATATGTAAGTAGCTTCACTGAGGTCTTTATTTGAAAAACTCCTTTCAAACACTCCTTTATGCTTTCCAGAAAATTCTACATTATTTCCGATCAACAATATGTCATTCACATATACTTATCAGAAATGTTGTAGTGCTCCCACTCACTTTCTTGTAAATACAGGCTTTACCGCAAGTCTGTATAAAACCATATGCTTTGATCACTTTATAAAAGCATATATTCCAACTCCGAGATGCTTGCACCAGTTCATAGATGGATCACTGGAGCTTGCTCACTTAGTTAGCATCTTTAGGATCGACAAAACCTTCTGGATGCATCATATACAATTCTTCTTTAAGAAATCCTTTAAGGAATGCAGTTTTGACATCCATTTGCCAGATTTCATAAAATGCGGTAACGGCTAACATGATTCAGACAGACTTTTAAGCATCGATACGAGTGAGAAGGTCTCATCATAGTCAAATCGTTGAACTTGTCAAAAACCTTTTGCAACAAGTCGAGCTTTGTAGACAGTGTTGGGGAACGCAGTAATTTAAAAAAAATTCCTACACACATGCAAGATCGATCATGGTGATGCATAGAAACAAGAGGGGAGAGTGTCATCCATGTACACTCGTAGACCATAAGCGGAAGTGTTATGAAAACACGATTGATGTAGTCATACGTCTTAACGATCGACCGATCCTAGTACCGAACGTACGACACCTGCGCGATCTGCACACGTTCAGCTCGGTGACGTCCCACGAACTCACGATCCAGTAGAGCTTCGAGGGAGAGTTCCGTCAGCACGACGGCGTGATGACGGTGTTGATGAAGCTACCGACGCAAGGCTTCGCCTAAGCACCGCTATGATATGACCGAGGTGGATTATGGTGGAGGGGGCACCGCACACGGCTAACGGATCAATGATCAACTTGTGTTCTATGGGGTGCCCCCTGGCCATGTATATAAAGGATGGAGGAAGGAGGAGGCCGGCCCTCATAGGGCGCCCCAAAGTGTGGAGTCCTACTAGGACTCCCTAGTCCTAGTAGGATTCCACCTCCCACATGGAATAGGAAAAAGGGAAGGGAGAAGGAGAAGGAAGGAAGGGGCGCCCCCTTTCCCTAGTCCAATTCGGACCAGTCCATGGGGAAGGGGTGCGGCCACCCTTGAGGCCTTTCTCTCCTTTCTCGTATGGCCCATTAAGGCCCAATACGAATTCCCGTAACTCTCCGGTACTCCGAAAAATACCCGAATCACTCGGAACCTTTTCGTTGTCTGAATATAGCCTTCCAATATATCGATCTTTATGTCTCGACCACTTCGAGACTCCTCGTCATGTCCCTGATCTCATTCGGGATTCCGAACAAACTTTGGTCATCAAATCACATAACTCATAATACAAATCGTCACAGAACGTTAAGCGTGCGGACCCTACGGGTTCGAGAACTATGTAGACATGACCGAGACTCATCTTCAGTCAATAACCAATAGCAGAACCTGGATGCTCATATTGGCTCCTACATATTCTACGAAGATCTTTATCGGTCAAACCGCATAACAACATACGTTGTTCCCTTTGTCATCGGTATGTTACTTGCCCAAGATTCGATCATCGGTATCATCATACCTAGTTTAATCTTGTTACCGGCAAGTCTCTTTACTCGTTTTGTAATGCATCATCCCATAACTAACTCATTAATCATATTTCTTGCAAGGCTTATAGTGATGTGCATTACCGAGAGGGCCCAGAGATACCTCTCCGACAATCGGAGTGACAAATCCTAATCTCGATCTATGCTAACTCAACAAGTACCATCGGAGACACCTGTAGAGCACCTTTATAATCACCCAGTTACGTTGTGACATTTGGTAGCACACAAAGTATTCCTCTGGTATTCAGGAGTTGCATGATCTCATAGTCATAGGAACATCTATAAGTTATGGAGAAAGCAATAGCAACAAACTAAACGATCATCGTGCTAAGCTAATGGATGTCAAGTCAGTCACATCATTCTCTAATGATGTGATCCCGTTAATCAAATGAAAACTCATGTCTATGGTTAGGAAACATAACCATCATTGATTCAACGAGCTAGTCAAGTAGAGGCATACTAGTGACATTCTGCTTGTCTATGTATTCACACATGTACTAAGTTTTCGGTTAATACAATTCTAGCATGAGTAATAATCATTTATCATGATATAAGGAAATATAAATAACAACTTTATTATTGCCTCTAGGGCATATTTGCTCCAGACAGTAATATTATCGTTAGCGTTAGTCTTCTTCTTGAAGATCCATTTATTCTCTATGGCCCGCCGATCATCGGGCAAGTCAACCAAAGTCCAGACAAGTATTCGAAACCTACAGATTACTACAGACTGTTATGTTTTTGACAGATTCTATTTTTCGTGTGTTGTTTGCTTATTTTGATGAATCTATGGCTAGTATCGGTGGGTATGAACCATAGAGAAGTTGTAATACAGTAGGTTTAACACCAATTTAAATAAAGAATGAGTTCATTACAGTACCCTGAAGTGGTGGTTTGTTTTCTTATACTAACGGAGCTCATGAGATTTTTCTATTGGGTTTTGTATTGTGAAGTTTTCAAGTTTTGGGTAAAGATTTGATGGATTTTGGAATAAGGATTGGCAAGAGCCTAAGCTTGGGGATGCCCAAGGCACCCCAAGGTAAATTCAAGGACAACCAAAAGCCTAAGCTTGGGGATGCCCCGGAAGGCATCCCCTCTTTCGTCTTCGTCCATCGGTAACTTTACTTGAGGCTATATTTTTATTCACCACATCATATGTGTTTTGCTTGGAGCGTCTTGTATGATTTGAGTCTTTGCTTTTTAGTTTACCACAATCATCCTTGCTGTACACACCTTTTGGAGAGACACACATGAATCGGAATTTATTAGAATACTCTATGTGCGTCACTTATATCTTTTGAGCTAGATAATTTTGCTCTAGTGCTTCACTTATATCCTTTTAGAGCACGGTGGTGGTTTTATTTTATAGAAATTATTGATCTCGCATGCTTCACTTATATTATTTTGAGAGTCTTATAGAATAGCATGGTAATTTTCTTTGGCTATAAAATTAGTCCTAATATGATAGGCATCCAAGATGGGTATAATAAAAACTATCATAAAAAGTGCATTGAATACTATGAGAAGTTTGATACTTGATGATTATTTTGAGATATGAAGATGGTGATAGTAGAGTCATGCTAGTTGAGTAGTTGTGAATTTGATAAATACTTATTCTAAAGTTTGTGATTCCCGTAGCATGCACGTATGGTGAACCGTTATGTGATGAAGTCGGGGCATGATTTATTTATTGATTGTCTTCCTTATGAGTGGCGGTCGGGGACGAGCGATTGTATTTTTCTACCAATCTATCCCCCTAGGAGCATGCGCGTAGTAATTCATTTCAATAACTAGTAGATTTTTGCAATAAGTATGTGAGTTCTTTATGACTAATGTCGAGTCCATGGATTATACGCACTCTCATCCTTCCACCATCACTAGCCTCTCTAATACCGCTGACCTTTCGCCGGTATCATACACCCATCATATACCTTCCTCAAAACAGCCACCATACCTACCTATTATGGCATTTCCATAGCCATTCCGAGATATATTGCCATGCAACTTTCCACCATTCCATTTGTTATGACACGCTTCATCATTGTCATATTGCTTTGCATGATCATGTAGTTGACATCGTATTTGTGGCAAAGCCACCTTTATAATTCTTTCATACATGTCACTCTTGATTCATTGCATATCCCGGTACACCGCCGGAGGCATTCACATATTTATATTTTGTTCTAAAGTATCGAGTTGTAATTCTTGAGTTGTAAAGTAAATGAAAGTGTGATGATAATCATTATTAGAGCATTGTCCCATGTGTGGAAAGGATGATGGAGACTATGATTCCCCCACAAGTCGGGATCAGACTCTGGACGAACAATAAAAAGAAGATGAAGAAAAATAAAAATGAGAGAAAAAGAGAGAAGGGACAATGCTACTATCCTTTTACCACACTTGTGCTTCAAAGTAGCACCATGGTCTTCATGATGGAGAGTCTCTTATGTTGTCACTTTCATATACTAGTGGGAATTTTACATTATAGAACTTGGCTTGTATATTCCAATGATGGGCTTCCTCAAAATGCCCTAGGTCTTCGTGAGCAAGCGAGTTGGATGCACACCCACTTAGTTTCTTTTTGAGCTTTCATATACTTATAGCTCCAGTGCATCCGTTGCATGACAATCCCTACTCACTCACATTGATATCTATTGATGGGCATCTCCATGGCCCATTGATACGCCTAGTTGATATGAGACTATGTTCTCATTTTTGTCTTCCCCACAACCACCATTCTATTCCACCTATAGTGCTATGTCCATGGCTCACACTCATATATTGCGTGAAGATTGAAAAAGTTTGAGAACATCAAAACTATGAAACAATTTCTTGGCTTGTCATCGGATTGTGCATGATTTAAATACTTTGTGTGATGAAGATAGAGCATAGCCAGACTATATGATTTTGTAGGGATAACTTTCTTTGGCCATGTTATTTTGAGAAGACATGATTGCTTTGTTAGTATGCTTGAAGTATTATTATTTTTATGTCAATATTAAACTTTTGTCTTGAATTTTTTGGATCTGAACATTCATGCCACAATAAAGAAAATTACATTGAGAATTATGATAGGTAGCATTCCACATCAAAAATTCTGTTTTTATCATTTACCTACTCGATGACGAGCAAGAATTAAGCTTGGGGATGATTGATACATCTCCAACGTATCTATAAGTTTTTATTGTTCCATGCTATTATATTATCTATTTTGGATGTTTAATGGGCTTTAGTATACCTTTTTATATTATTATTGGGACTAACCTATTAACCAAAGGCCCAGTGCAAATTACTGTTTTTTTGCCCATTTCGGTGTTCCGCAGAAAAGGAATATCAAACGGAATCCAAACAGAATGAAACCTTCGGGGGAGTTATTTTTGGAACAAACATGATCCAGGAGAATTGGAGTGGACGTCAAGAAAGAAGCGAGGAGGCCACGAGGCAGGAGGGCGCGCTAGGCGGTAGGCGCGCCCGCCACCCTCGTGGGCCCCTCGCAGCTCCACCGACGTACTTCTTCCTCCTATATATACCCATATACCCCGAAAACATCCAGGAGCACCACGAAACCCTATTTCCACGGCCGCAACCTTCTGTACCCGTGAGATCCCATCTTGGGGCCTTTTCCAGCGCTCCGCCGGAGGGGGAATCGATCACGGAAGGCTTCTACATCAACACCATAGCCTCTCCGATGATGTGTGAGTAGTTTACCATAGACCTTCGGGTCCATAGTTATTATCTAGATGGCTTCTTCTCTCTCTCTTTGGATCTCAATACAAAGTTCTCCTTGATTCTCTTGGATATATATTCGATGTAATTCTTTTTGTGGTGTGTTTGTCGAGATCCGATGAATTGTGGGTTTATGATCAAGATTATCTATGAACAATATTTGATTCTTCCCTAAAGTCTTTTATGCATGATTTAAATATCTTTGCATGTCTCTTCGAATTATCAGTTTGGTATGGCCTACTAGATTGATCTTTCTTGCAATGGGAGAAGTGCTTAGCTTTGGGTTCAATCTTGCGGTGTCCTTTCCTAGTGACAGCAGGGACAGCAAGGCACGTATTGTATTGTTGCCATCGAGGATAAAAAGATGGGGTTTATACCATATTGCTTGAGTTTAACCCTCTACATCATGTCATATTGCCTAATGCGTTACTCTGTTCTTATGAACTTAATACTCTAGATGCATGCTGGATAGCGGTCTATGTGTGGAGTAATAGTAGTAGGTACAGAATCGTTTCGGTCTACTTGTCATGGACGTGATGCCTATATACATGATCATGCCTAGATATTCTCATAATTATTCGTTTTTCTATCAATTACTCAACAGTAATTTGTTCACCCACCGTAGAATTTACTATCTTGAGAGAAGCCACTAGTGAAACCTATGGCTCTCAGGTCTATCTTCCATCATATTATTTTCATATCTATTTGCTATTTCTATCGTACTTTATTTTGCAATCTTTACTTTCCAATCTATATCATAAAAATACCAAAAATATTTATATTATTATCTCTATCAGATCTCACTTTCGTAAGTGACCGTGAAGGGATTGACAACCCCTTTATCGCGTTGGTTGCGAGGTTCTTGTTTGTTTGTGCAAGTACTAGGAAACTTGCATGTTACCTCCTACTGGATTGATACCTTGGTTCTCAAAACTGAGGGAAATACTTACGCTACTGTGCTGCATCACCCTTTCCTCTTCAAGGGAAAACCAACGCATGCTTAAGAGGTAGCAAGAAGGATTTCTGGCACCGTTGCCGGGGAGGTTGCACAAGTGATACATTTCCAACGTATCTATAATCTTTTATTGTTCCATGCTATTATATTATATGTTTTGGATGTTTATGGGCTTTATTAAACACTTTTATATTATTTTTGGGACTAACCTATTAACCCAGAGCCCAGTGCCAGTTTCTGTTTTTTCCTTGTTTTAGAGTATCACAGAAAAGGAAAATCAAACGGAGTCCAATTGACCTGAAACTTCACGGAACTTATTTTTGGAACGGAAGCAATCCAGAAGACTTGGGGTGTATGTAAGGGAAGCAACGTGGAAGGAATGAGGCAGGGGGCGCGCCCACCCCCCTGGGCGCACCCTCCACCCTCGTGGGCCCCTCGTGGCTCCCATGACGTACTTCTTCTTCCTATATATATCCATATACCCTGAAAACTTCAGGGAGCAGAATAGATCGGGAGTTCTGCCACCAGAAGCCTCCGTAGCCACCGAAAACCAATCTAGACCTGTTCCGGCACCCTGCCAGAGGGGGCAATCCATCGCCGGTGGCCATCTTCATCATCCCGGTGCACTCCATGATGAGGAGGGAGTAGTTCTCCCTCGAGGATGAGGGTATGTACCAGCAGCTATGTGTTTGATCTCTCTCTCTCTCTCTCGTGTTCTTGAGGTGATACGATCTTGATGTATCGCGAGCTTTGCTATTATAGTTGGATCTTATGATGTTTCTCCCCCTCTACTCTCTTGTAATGGATTGATTTTTCCCTTTGAAGTTATCTTATCGATTGAGTCTTTAAGGATTTGAGAACACTTGATGTATGTCTTGCGTGGGATACCTAGGGTGACAATGGGGTATTCTATGATCCACTTGATGTATGTTTTGGTGATCAACTTGCGGGTTTCGTGACCTTGGGAATCTAAGCATAGGGGATGGCACATGTTTTCGTCTGACTCTCCAGTAGAAACTTTGGGACACTCTTTGAGGTTCTATGTGTTGGTTGAATAGATGAATTTGAGATTGTGTGATGCATATCGTATAATCATACCCCACAGATACTTGAGGTGACATTGGAGTATCTAGGTGACATTAGGGTTTTGCTTGATTTGTGTATTAAGGTGTTATTCTAGTACGAACTCTAGGGCTTTTGTGACACTTATAGGAATAGCTCAATGGATTGATTGGAAAGAATAACTTTGAGGTGGTTTCGTACCCTACCATAATCTCTTCATTTGTTCTCTGCTATTAGTGACTTTGGAGTGACTCTTTGTTGCATGTTGAGGGATAGTTATATGATCCAATTATGTTATTATTGTTGAGAGGACTTGCACTAGTGAAAGTATGAACCCTAGGCCTTGTTTCAACGCATTGCAACACCATTTGTGCTCACTTTTATCATTAGTTACCTTGCTGTTTTTATATTTTCAGATTACAAAAACCATTATCTACTATCCATATACCACTTGTATCACCATCTCTTCGCCGAACTAGTGCACCTATACAATTTACCATTGTATTGAGTGTGTTGGGGACACAAGAGACTCTTTGTTATTTGGTTGCAGGGTTGTTTGAAAGAGACCATCTTCATCCTACGCCTCCTACGGATTGATAAACCTTAGGCCATCCACTTGAGGGAAATTTGCTATTGTCCTACAAACCTCTGCACTTGGAGGCCCAACAACGTCTACAAGAAGAAGGTTGTGTAGTAGACATCAACAAGTCAAGAAATACCAAGTACCCATCACAAACTCTTATCCCGCGCATTACATTATTTGCCATTTACCTCTCGTTTTTCCTATCCCCCACTTCACCCTTGCCGTTTTATTTGCCCTCTTTTCCGCTCGCCTCTTTTCCGTCCGTCTCTTTTTTTCTTGCTTCTTGTGTGTCTGTGTGTTAGATCGTTTATTTTGCTATTATGGCTAGCCCTTCTATCATCGTTAGTACTCCCGATCATGAAGTTCTTAATTTTAAACAAAAGGAGGGAGAAAATTTAAAAGAAGCTTGGTATAGAATTTGCAATGCGCGGAATAGATCCACTAGGAAGCAATCCACTTCCGTTATTCGCAATTTTTATGTAGGCATCACCCCTTGGAATAGATATATTCCTGATACCATTACCGGAGGAAATTTCTTGGGTAGCCATACTTTTGATTCTTATAATGCTATGATATATTTGTTTGGGCCACCACCTCTTTTGGTTAATGGAACTATTCTAACCTTGGAACATGTGATGCAAAGGCTAGAAATTATTGAAAATAAAGTTGCCACTGTTGAGTTGATTGAAAATTTGGATAAAAAGATCCACAACCAAATTACCCAATATGGATCTAAGGTAGGAGTTTCTCTTAAAAAATTTAAAGAAAAGGAACCCATAGTTAACGAAAAGATAGATCAAGATTCCACAAGAATTGATAAACTTGAGGATATCATTACCAACTTAGGGTCCGCCTTTTCTTCCGTGAAAAATACTCCAAATCCTCCTACTACTAGAGTTGCCAAGTTTATGTATGTGCCTAAGATTAAAAAAGGTGAATCTTCTAAGGAAAATGCAGATCTCAAAGCAATAAGTGTTCGCCCCAACTTTTTTGCTATCATTAAAGAACCTTTTGGTACAAATGAATTTCTTGATTTCTTGATTTCTTGCCTAGGAGTTTGATCATTAATAAAAAGAAGGAAACTCCTAAGGGTTATAAGTGCTCTATTGAAGAATTGCCTCCCAAAGATGACAATACCTAGACTATTCTTGTTTTTATGCCTAGCTAGGGGCGTTAAACGATAGCGCTTGTTGGGAGGCAACCCAATTTTATTTTTGTTTCTTGTTTTTGTTCCTGTTTAGTAATAAGTAATTCATCTAGCCTCTGTTTAGATGTGGTTTTATGTTTTTAATTAGTGTTTGTGCCAAGAGAACCTTTGGGAAGACTTGGGGGAAGTCTTTGCGATCTTGCTGTAAAAAACAGAAACTTTAGCGCTCATGAGATTTGCTGCCATTTTTTACTGGAGAGTGCGATTAGGTTGATTATCCTTGAAGATGATTAATATACAAATTCCTCACGTACACCAATTTATTTCAGGATTTGTGGGGTTACACAAGTATTCTAAACCTACAGATTACTACAGACTATTCTGTTTTTGACAGATTCTGTTTTTCTTGTGTTGTTTGCTTATTTTGATGAATCTATGGCTAGTATCGGGGGGTATGAACCATAGAGAAGTTGGAATACAGTAGGTTTAACACCAATTTAAATAAATAATGAGTTCATTACAGTACCTTGAAGTGGTGGTTTGTTTTCTTATACTAACGGAGCTCATGAGATTTTCTATTGAGTTTTGTGTTGTGAAGTTTTCAAGTTTTGGGTAAAGATTTGATGGATTTTGGAAAAAGGATTGGCAAGAGCCTAAGCTTGGGGATTCCCAAGGCAACCCAAGGGAAATTCAAGGACAACCAAAAGCATAAGCTTGGGGATGCCACGGAAGGTGAGGGAGTCCTAGATTAGGGGGTGTCCGGATAGCCGGACTATACCTTCGGCCGGACTCCTGGACTATGAAGATACAAGATTGAAGACTTCGTCCCGTGTCCGGAAGGGACTTTCCTTGGCGTGGAAGGCAAGCTTGGCGATATGGATATGTAGATCTCCTACCATTGTAACCGACTCTGTGTAACCCTAGCCCTCTCTGGTGTCTATATAAACCGGAGGGTTTTAGTCCGTAGAAAAAACAATCATACCATAGGCTAGCTTCTAGAGTTTAGCCTCCTTGATCTCGTGGTAGATCTACTCTTGTACTACCCATATCATCAATATTAATCAAGTAGGAGTAGGGTTTTACCTCCATCGAGAGGGCCCGAACCTGGGCAAAAACACCGTGTCCCTTGTCTCCTGTTACCATCCGCCTAGACACACAGTTCGGGACCCCCTACCCGAGATCCGCCGGTTTTGACACCGACATTGGTGCTTTCATTGAGAGTTCCTCTGTGCTGTCGCCATCAGGAAGGATGCCTCATCCTGTCTTTAAAGACGGTACCGTTGCTAAGGGAGCTTTGGCTGTCGGCCAAACTCTCCGGCTAGGTGGTTTCCTTATGACCGCTTGTTCGGCTGCTGCGCCGACGATGACCTCTCGGGTCATCGAAAGCAATCTTCATGTCGGCTCGGAATTCACCGAGCAGCTAGATCCAATGGAGCTCTCTTCCCTAAATGAGCTCTTGGATCGCATCGCCGCCCTAGGAGTCGCTACGGATTACGACCAGATTGGGCCTAAACCCGATCTGAGAGAGATTAACTCTCCCCAGGTCACCCATCATGTTGCCGTGGTAGAGGGACAGTGCGGTGACCCTTCATCTATCTTAAGGACTAGCTATGTCTAGATTCCCGATCCCTCCAAGCCGGATACCCGCAGAGGGGAGGACATCACTCAAGACCTGAACTTAAAGTCAGGCGACGGGCTAGATTCATTGGACAACATCCAAGAATCCAAACTTCCGAGTTCGGAAACTCCTTGGCCTCTGGGTCTCAGATTGGGTGAGGTTTCGGATTTGATTCCACCCACCCACCCATACATAAGTGATCTATCCCAAATTAGGCAAGAGCCCGAAGAAACAGTACATCATTACTGGGCTAGATTCCTCCTGGTTAGGAACAGGATAAAGGACTGCCGCGAGGAAGACACAATTTCATTCTTCTGCAATAATTGCATGGACAAGGGAATCCTCAACGCCATAAGTCGCCGTGATATTACACGCTTCGCTGACTTGGCATCCATAGTACGAAAGTACTGTGCGATGGAAAGCGCCTGGAAAACCGAAATAAAATTTTGGGACAATCCGGCCCTGAATACAAACCCAGTACGAAATAAAAGGGTGCTTCATCGCCAGACACCCCGGGCTCAATACCAAAAAGCAAAAGCCCTCTACAGGGCACGGAACCGTACTGGAAGGATGGCTTAATGGACCCTGTAAAATTCACAGTGCAGAGGGCGCCACACCAACTCGCAACCTTAGAGCATGTTGGATACTCCGGCAGGTGGAAAAAATTGGCGAAGATCTTCTAATTCCAGAAGCGACAGAAAGCCACCCCAGAGACACCAGTACGGTATTAACAGTCTTCGAGACTTTCGCATCAAATAATATGCGAAAAAGAACACTCTGCAGCCTTGCCGAAGTCTACCAAGTAGCAACAATAAACCCATGGAGTGACATGGCTATTACTTTTAACGCCAGTGATGAACCTAAATTCCGAACAGCCCGAGCACCAGCCACATTGGTCCTCAGTCCAATAGTGGACGACTTTCGTCTTACCAAGGTACTCATGGATGGCGGCAGCGGATTGAACCTCATTTATGAGGAAACCCTTCCAAAAATGGAAATAGATTGGAACCGCATTGAGCGAAGCAGCACAACCTTTAGAGGAATAATCCCCAATCGGGAAGCGCGCTGTACAGGAAAAATCACACTAGATGTGGTGTTCGGCATGCCGGATAATTACAGGTCCGAAGAGGTCATGTTCCAAGTGGCCCCGTTCACTAGCGGATATCACGCTCTGCTAGGGCGGGAAGCATTTACAATCTTCCAAGCAATACCCCATTACGGGTACATGAAGCTCAAGATGCCCGGGCCTAACGGAATCATCACTCTCGCTAGTGATCTGGACATAGCACTCCGCGCCGAAAACAAGACAGCCACACTGGCCCTCGAGGCACTATCCGAAGCCCTAGCGGCTAAGGAACTGACTGCGCTGCGCTCCACAGTGAATAGGGACGATGTGATACTCAACAAAAGATCCAAGTCCACCTCCTTTAAACCGGCGGATGAAATAGTCAAATTCCAGGTCCATCCAACGGACCCCAATAAAACAGCTTCCATCGGGGCATAGTTAAACCCTGATGTAGACGCCGCACTGCGAGAGTTCCTACGAGAGAACTGGGACATTTTTGCCTGGCACCCTTCAGACATGCCAGGAATCCCACGCAGGCTGGACGAACACAGTTTAAATATCCTAAAAGGATTCAAGCCAGCCAAACATGCTCTTCGGCATTTTTCCGAACCTAAGAGACAGGCCATGGGAGAGGAACTAGCCAAGCTATTGGAGGCCGGATTCATCAAAGATATAAAACACCCGGACTGGCTAGCAAACCCGGTGATGGTACCAAAGAAGGACAAATCCTGGCACCTGTGCGTTGATTTTAAAGACCTTAACAAGGCTTGCCCAAAGGATCCCTTCCCCCTCCCCCGCATCGATCAAATTATTGACGCTACCGCAGGACACGATTCGTTGTGTTTCCTCGACGCATACTCCGGCTACCATCAAATAAAGATGGCAGAGTCAGACCAAGCCGCAACGGCATTCATCACACCATACGTCCCATTCTGCTTCAACACAATGCCCTTCGGGCTCAAAAACGTCGGCGCAACATATCAGCTCATAATTCAGACATGTCTGGCAAACCAGATCGGCAAAACAGTGGAGGCATACGTAGATGGTGTGGTCGTTAAAACAAGACATGTCGAATCTCTAGTAGACGACTTGAGGCTAACATTCAATAACCTCCGAACATACGACATCAAGCTCAACCCGGAAAAATGCGTTTTCGGCGTTCCAGCCGGAAAGCTCTTGGGCTTCATTGTATCCAGTAGAGGAATTGAAGCAAATCCAGCCAAGATCCGAGCTCTGTCACAATTGGATATCCCAAAGGACCTCAAACAAATACAAAAATTAACCGGATGCATGGCGGCTCTAAGCCGCTTTATCTCCCGCTTGGGAGAAAAGGCCCTACCCCTTTACCGCCTCCTTCGGTGCACCGAACACTTCGAGTGGACGGATGCAGCCACGGCCCGACTCGACGAAATAAAAGCCATCTTGGCAACAAACCCAATCCTGGCCGCGCCAAACATTGGCGAACCAATGCTATTATACATTGCAGCAACCCATCAGGTCGTAAGCGCAGTGCTTGTCGTTGAACGAGAAACAGACGGACACAAATTCCCCCTTCAAAAGCCGGTCTACTATGTGTCCACTGTCCTTACTCCGTGCAAGTCACGGTACCCGCATTATCAAAAGATTGCGTACACGGTATTTATGGCATCTCGGAAGCTGCGACACTACTTTCAAGAGTGTTCAATAACAGTAGCCTCGGAAGTGCCACTTAACGGTATTATAAACAACCGCGACGCGACGGGCTGGATTGCAAAATGGGCCATTGAGCTCCTCCCGTTCAACATAACTTACAAGCCACGGCGAGCTATCAAGTCGCAAGTTTTGGCCGACTTCGTCGCAGAATGGACGGAGGCCGAACTCCCTAAAGAGTACGGCACATATTCAAACTGGGTCATGCACTTCGACGACTCCAAAATGTTGGCCGGTCTAGGGGCTGGCGTCGTTTTGACGTCCCCCACAGGAGACACAGTTCAATACGTACTCCAGATAATGTACACAGACTCCAATAATGCAGCCGAATATGAGGCCCTTTTACATGGTCTCCGGATGGCAGTATCCATGGGCATTCAACGCCTAGAGGTGCGCGGGGACTCGAACCTCGCAATATCCCAAATAAATGGAGACTTTGATGTCAAGGATCCAAAAATGGCAGCTTATCGCAACGTCGTCCAAAAAATGTCAGCTTGGTTTGAAGGGCTCGAATTTCACCATATAGCCCGGGAAAATAATCAGGCGGCAGATGTCCTGGCACGCATCGGCGCAAAACGCGATGTAGTCCCCCTCAACATCTTCTTGGAAAGGCTGTTCAAGCCATCCGTAGCATGGGAAGGGGAACCCGGCAATAATAGCCCGGACCCAACCGCACTGCCCGACACCGAACACTCTGACATAATTGGAGGCTCTACCAATGAAATAACACCTTCAACCCACGTAATAATGGCCGTCATCGCCCCATGGACAGAACCATACCTCGCCTACCTTACTAGGCAGGAACTCCCCAAGGACCAAAATGAGGCACGCTGCATAATGCGGCAATCTAAAGCCTATAAAGTCCATGAGGGAGAGCTTTATAAGAAAAGCACTACCGGAGTCCTTCAAAGGTGCATCTCTGAAGAGGAAGGGCGGAACCTCCTGGCTGAAATTCATGCCGGACTCGGCGGTCATCACGCTGCAGCTCGGTCCCTTGTAAGCAAGGCCTTCCATACAGGCTTTTATTGGCCGACGGCCCAGGCAGACGCCCAGGACTTAGCCCAACGATGCGTCGGTTGCCAGCTTTTTGCAAACCAAAGCCATATGCCACCCACCGCCCTCCAAACTATCCCCATCACTTGGCCCTTCGCGGTATGGGGGCTTGACATGGTTGGACCCCTTAAAGGCGGAACCCACAAGAAAAAATACTTACTGGTCATGGTGGATAAGTTCACCAAATGGATAGAAGCCAAGCCTGTTAAGACAGCCAAATCTGGACCAGTGATAGACTTTATATCCGGGGTTGTACACCGTTACGGCGTCCTCCAAAGCATCAGCACTGATAACGGCATGAACTTTACGGCCAAAGAGGTAAAACTCTGGTGCAAAAACATGGGCATCAAGCTCGATTATGCTTCCGTCTATCACCCAGAAACTAACGGCTAGGTCGAACGTGCAAATGGTCTTATCATGAGCGGCATCAAACCCAGATTAGTGCGGTCCCTTAAGGAATCTAATACGCACTGGGTAGAGGAGCTCGACTCCGTACTCTTGGGGCTGCGGACCACGCCGAATCGCACCACCAGATACACACCATTCTTCATGGTGTACGGCGCAGAGGCAGTTTTGCCCTGCGACATAATTCATGACCCACCTCGAGTGCGCATGTATGAAGAAAGAGAAGCCGAGCTCGATTGGCAGGACAATTTGGATGCCTTGGAGGAAGAGCGTGACGTGGCAAAAGCCCGTTCCGCATTTTATCAACAGCAGGCTCGAAGATACCAAAGCAGAGAAGTACGGGCCAAAAATTACAACGTTGGCGAATTAGTTCTACGCTTGCCGGACAAGAAAAAGGACAAACTCAAGCCCAAATGGGAAGGTCCCTTCATAATTGACCAAGTCCTGACTGGTGGAGCGTACCGCCTGCGAGATGCATCGGATAACCGACTCGAGCCGAACCCATGGAATGCAGCCCGTCTCCGAAGATTCTATGCCTAGCGCCGGACTCTGTGTTCGTCTCCTTCCTCTGTCCATTTTTTATATACTTTCTGTCTTACATTTCTCTCCTTCTCCCCTCTCTCTCTCTTATAGCCTTTAAAGGCTCATAAAGTGACGCGCTATCCGCGCTCATTAAACCTGGGGGCTTCTTTAAACAGAAGCTTATTTATACGGGCTTCATGCCCAACACATGTGTCACACTTCCGCATGTACCTTTTATTCACCATTATATGCATCGATATGACTTAAGTTTTGGCCAAGCTGGGTTGCCTGACTCCTGTGCTTACCCCTATGTTCCCGATTGTTCGGCTAGGTGGTAAAGGGAGCACCTCTGCGATTGTTACTGCCGGGTCAGCCGGATGTGTACCTCAGACTGGGTGAAGCCGAAAGCTAGCGTTCTTAAGGGAATATTCGGTCGGTGAACTAAAGATGATCTTTTTTTTCCACTTATTTATCTATACGCCCCCAGATGTTTTTCCTGCGTCTCTTTTCGCAGAGTGGACATGCACTTTAGGGCATGCCTCCCAGGGAAAGGAACCCCTAACGGAACTATTCTCCCTGGAAGATGTTTCTTACTAACCATGTAATATAACATAACTAGTTGGGAACTTGTCTGTTCAAGCACTAATGACCCCTACGCCTGGTCTCCATGCATACCCCGGTTCTTATATAACCGCGAGGGTATTCGGACACACTCCGGACCGTCAGGTCCCGAGGTTGAAGCGAAAAGGTCGGCCATGACAAACGATCTACAATCCGGCTAGAAGGCATTACACATGTCAATTAAAATTACATAGTCAATCTGACTGATTGTATTCCTCTTCAATACCATCTAACAGGTTGTCTAATTTACAGTCCTGTTGGGAATACTTTGCGGCCAATTCTACTTGGCCGTATACTAAGCTCACATGGATCTCCTTCCCATCGGGCCCCACGGGTCCGACCTCGGCCATGTGGTTTGGGTCAGCCTTCGTGTACCGCATCTTCACCATGGCCCAGGCCTCCCTGGCGCCTTGACGACAGGCCGACATCTTCCACAATCGGAAGCGCCGCCGTGCTCCCTTCAGCTTCTCTACAAGCTCTCCAAGGCCTTCGGGCATGGAGACGGATGGCCACAAGGCCTGGGCGACGCCTTGCATCACCTGCCGAACTCGCTCGTGCAGTTGTGAGAGCTCGGGAAGAAGGTCACCCGTAGAACCGAGCATTTCCTCTGCAGGACGACCTGTTAGCATACCTATAGACATTACTCTGTTAGTCGACTTCCTCGCCGAACTCTTTTTTCAAAGTTCGTTTAAGCACTTACTAAATATGTCGCGTCGAAGCCGCTGATTCTCCTTAACGGAGTCCAACAGCTGGGCACGAACATCCTTCGGTTCAACGCCCAGCTTGGTGTTGGCATCTTGGAGATAGTTCTTCTCCCGCCTCACCTTTGTCAGCACGCTCTCACCAGCCTTCAGCTGGCGTAGGAGTTGTTGCTCTTCCGGATTTAATCCGGCGCCATTTGCAATTTCATTTGTCAGATTTGCACCCACGCCGCACTTCGCAAAACACTTATCTTTCGAAGCGTATATTACCAGCGGGGGTCTCCTTGGGCTCCCCTGCCGCGGCTAGTGCGGCCTCAAGTTGGGCTTTGCACTCTTCCAGCTCCTGGGACAGTAGGGTATTCTTTTCTGTAAGAACCTGCATAACAAATGATCCTTAAATCAGTTATTCTAACTGTTTCAAGTCTCGGGGGCTACTGGTATATATATAATTACCAAAAATTTCTTACCCGTATGTCTTTTACATATTGCTCCGTGGCTCTGGCTAGACCATTTTGAGCGGCACGGAGGTACGCATCTCCCGAATTGAAGGCATCCAATGCCTCTTGGGAGAAACAAGCGTCGCGAAGAACTGTCCAGCGACGCCTGTGGTTCATGGCACTCTCCACCTCGGAATTGGTGGCAGACAGCCTGTCCGCATCCTCTGTTGGAGGAGCGTCCGGTGCGCGCCTTGTGTTCGCCTCCGCTTCCGGACCAGGCTTTGGAGCCTGGGTGGTGGAGGCGCGATTGGCACCCTCTCCGGATATAGTCCGGCGAGGTCTCTTCGTCCTGAAGAGAGCACGAGCGTTAATATGCCTTGAAGGAATAACACCTGGGAATAAGATGGCGCGCTATACCTTTGCGCCGGCGTCTCAGTCCGAACCGCACTTCTTTTCAGCCCGCGGGGCCTTGCCGCCCCTCATTGGCTAGTCGCCGCAAGCTCGGCCTCCCGTCTCAAGGACCTCCCCTGCAAAACATGGTTGTCATACGGCAATCGAAAACACGCGAGGATAGATCCCTTTTCAAAGTGCTGGGACTTCGGTCTCAGTTACCTGTGAGGCTGGGAGTAGCCCTGGGTAATCGGCCGTAATGGCCACCAAGGCGTTGTCCTTGCTCAATTGATGAAACACCCCATCAATCAGCTCCACAGATAAGTCCGGATCCTCTTGAGAGGCCGGGTCGAGGGACCGTCCCGGATCCTCGGGTTGTGGAGGAGGGCTATTTATTTCTTTAACAGCCTGGCGCAGTTCCTGCGTTGAAGTCGTTGGACTGAATATTTAACGATGGGAATATAAAACGGATGGGCAAGTAAAAGTGTCCACTTACCCAACTTGGGGGATTGTACATAGAAAATCCACCCTGTGGGTTGACGCGGAGAAATTCCTCCTCTTCTCCCTTGTACAAAGCGGACAAGATCTTTATTAGAGCGGCAGCCGAATCCGGCCCCTTACGGCCGTGGCGGGTGGCGGCGTCCTCCCCGTTGAAGTCCCACATGGGGTGGCCTCTATACTGAAGCGGCTGCACCCCTCACATGATGCATGCGGCCATGACCCCAATCATGGTCAGTCCGGAATGAGCTAACAATCTTATCTGGCCCATCAGGTAAAGAACGTCCTTGTCACTTTCCCTCTGAGGGCTCCGTGGACGCCAGCTTAGGCGCTTCTTTAGGGGAGCACTGTCGAACTCAGGGAGGCCGATCTGGACAGGATCCGGCAGCGGGACGTCCTCTATATAAAACCATTCCGAAGGCCAGTCCTCGGACGCCTTCTTTGGGGTTCCGGATAGATATCCGGTCCCGGTGATGCGCCACACTTCGGCTCTGCCCACTTGATATATTGACCCCTTCTGAGAACGGGACACAAGGCAGAATAGCCTTTTCCACAGCGCGAAATGAGCCTCGCAGCCCAAAAACAGCTCGCAAAGGGCTACGAAGCCCGCGATATGCAATATGGAGGCAGGCGTGAGGTTGTGCAGCTGGAGGCCATAGAACTCCAGTAGCCCTTGGAGAAATGGATGAATTGGAAATCCGAGCCCTCTTATTAAGTAAGGGACAAGGCATACCCACTCTCCTTTGGAGGGATTGGGGGCGCTCTCCGCTTGCTCTCCGCCATTATAGGTGGCAAGTCCGGCTCGAACCGGGACCATATAGGCCGGGGGGAGAAATCCCTTGGTCTGGAGCGTCACTAGCTCGCTGTGCGGGATGGAGCATCTCTCCCAATCTCTAGGCTAAGGGCTGGAAGGGCGAGAGGAGGAGCTGCGGCGGCCGGTCATGATAGAATGGACCTCTGTCGGATACGCTCTGATGAATACTCGCGGAGGGGAGAAGGTGTGGTTTGGATCTAAATCCTCGTCCCCTTAAATAGGCGGCTCATTCACACGGCTAGGGGTGTAAATGTAAAAACACCTTGACTTTTCGTATTCGTTTGACACGTGGAAGATGGCCATTATTGGGCCTAGAAGCCAAGGAGCGCTACATTTACAAGAAACCGGACATTATTCAATAGGTACACGGAATTTGGAGGAGAACCCGCCTTGCAATACCGAAGACAATCTGTGCGCCGGACTCGTCGTCATTGAAGCCCGGTTCGGGGGCTACTAAGGGAGTCCTGGATTAGGGGGTGTCCGGATAGCCGGACTATACCTTCGGCCGGACTCCTGGACTATGAAGATACAAGATTGAAGACTTCGTCCCATGTCCGGAAGGGACTTTCCTTGGCGTGGAAGGCAAGCTTGGCGATACGGATATGTAGATCTCCTACCATTGTAACCGACTCTGTGTAACCCTAGCCCTCTCTGGTGTCTATATAAACCGGAGGGTTTTAGTCCGTAGAAAAAAACAATCATACCATAGGCTAGCTTCTAGGGTTTAGCCTCCTTGATCTCGTCGTAGATCTACTCTTGTACTACCCATATCATCAATAATAATCAAGCAGGAGTAGGGTTTTACGTCCATCGAGAGGGCCCGAACCTGGGCAAAAACATCGTGTCCCTTGTCTCCTATTACCATCCGCCTAGACGCACAGTTCGGGACCCCCTACCCGAGATCCGCCGGTTTTGACACCGACAGAAGGCATCCCCTCTTTCATCTTAATCCATCGGTAACTTTACTTGAGGATATATTTTTATTCACCACATGATATGTGTTTTGCTTGAAGAGTCTTGTATGATATGAGTCTTTGCTTTTTAGTTTACCACAATCATCCTTGCTGTACACACCTTTCGGAGAGACACACATGAATCGGAATTTATTAGAATACTCTATGTGCTTCACTTATATCTTTTGAGCTAGATAATTTTGCTCAAGTGCTTCACTTATATCCTTTTAGAGCACGGTGGTGGTTTTATTTTATAGAAATTATTGATCTCTCATGCTTCACTTATATTATTTTGAGAGTATCATAGAGCAGCATGGTAATTTGTTTTGGCTATAAAATTAGTCCTAATATGATAGGCATCCAAGATGGGTATAATAAAAACTATCATAAAAAGTGCATTGAATACTATGAGAAGTTTGATACTTGATGATTGTTTTGAAATATGAAGATGGTGATATTAGAGTCATGCTAGAGTAGTTGTGAATTTGAGAAACACTTATTCTAAAGTTTGTGATTCCCGTAGCATGCACGTATGGTGAACCGTTATGTGATGAAGTCGGAGCATGATTTATTTATTGATTGTCTTCCTTATGAGTGGCGGTCGGGGATGAGCGATGGTCTTTTTCTACCAATCTATCCCCCTAGGAGCATGCGCGTAGTACTTTGTTTCAATAACTAATATATTTTTGCAATATGTATGTGAGTTCTTTATGACTAATGTTTAGTCCATGGATTATATGCACTCTCACGCTTCCACCATTGCTAGCCCCTCTAATACGGCGCACCTTTCACAGGTATCATACACCCATCATATACCTTCATCAAAACAGTCACCATACCTACCTATTATGGCATTTCCATAGCCATTCCGAGATATATTGCCATGCAACTTTCCACCATTCCGTTTTTTATGACACGCTTCATCATTGTCATATTGCTTTGCATGATCATGTAGTTGACATTGTACTTGTGGCAAAGCCACATTTATAATTCTTTCATACATGTCACTCTTGATTCATTGCATATCCCGGTACACCACCGGAGGCATTCACGTAGAGTCATATTTTGTTCTAAAGTATCGAGTTGTAATTCTTGAGTTGTAAAGTAAATGAAAGTGTGATGATCATCATTATGAAGGAAATATGCCCAAGAGGCAATAATAAAGTTATTATTTATTTTCTTATATCATGATAATTTTTTATTATTCATGCTAGAATTGTATTAACCGGAAACATAATACATGTGTGAATACATAGACAAACAATATGTCACTAGTATGCCTCTACTTGACTAGCTCGTTGATCAGAGATGGTTAAGTTTCCTAACCATAGACAAAGAGTTGTCATTTGATTAATGAGATCACATCATTAGGAGAATGATGTGATTGACTTGACCCATTCCATTAGCTTAGCACACGATCGTTTAGTATGTTGCTATTGCTTTCTTCATGACTTATACATGTTCCTATGACTATGAGATTATGCAACTCCCGTTTACCGGAGGAACACTTTGTGTGCTACCAAACGTCACAACGTAACTAGGTGATTATAAAGGTGCTGTACAGGTGTCTCCGAAGGTACTTGTTGGGTTGGCATATTTCGAGATTAGGATTTGTCACTCCGATTTTCGGAGAGGTATCTCTGGGCCCTCTCGGTAATGCACATCACTTAAGCCTTGCAAGAATTGCAACTAATGAGTTACTTGCGGGATGATGTATTACGGAACGAGTAAAGAGACTTGCCGGTAACGAGATTGAAACTAGGTATTGGGATACCGACGATCGAATCTCGGGCAAGTAACATACCGATAACAAAGGGAACAACGTATGTTGTTATGCGGTCTGACCGATAAAGATCTTCGTAGAATATGTGGGAGCCAATATGAGCATCCCGGTTCCGCTATTGGTTATTGACCGGAGACGTGTCTCGGTCATGTCTACATAGTTATCGAACCCGTAGGGTCCGCATGATTAACGCTTCGATGACAGTTATATTATGAGTTTATATGTTTTGATGTACCGAAGGTTGTTCGGAGTCCCGGATGTGATCACGGACATGACGAGGAGTCTCGAAATCGTCGAGACATGAAGATTGATATATTGGAAGCCTATGTTTGGATATCGGAAGTGTTCCGGGTGAAATCGGGATTTTACCGGAGTACCGGGAGGTTACCGGAACCCCCCGGGAGGTTAATGGGCCTTAGTGGGCCTTTACGGAGAAGAGGAGAGGCGGCTAGGGCTGGGCCACGCGCCCCTCCCCCTAGTCCGAATAGGACAAAGAGAGGGGGGCGGCGCCCCCTCCTTCCTTCCTCTCTCCCTCCTCTTTCCCCCTCCCAAGTCCTAATCCAACTAGGAAAGGGGGGAGTCCTACTCCCGGTGGGAATATGACTCCTCCTGCTGCGCCCTCTCTCCTGGACGGCCGCACCCCCTTGCTCCTTTATATACAGGGGCAGGGGGCACCCTAGAGATACAACAATTGATCGTTTTATCTTTTAGCCGTGTGCGGTGCCCCCTCCACCATAGTCCACCTCGATAATACTGTAGCAGTGCTTAGGCGAAGCCCTGCGTCAGTAGAACGTCATCATCGTCACCACGCCGTCGTGCTGACGAAACTCTCCCTCAACACTCGGCTGGATCAGAGTTTGAGGGATGTCATCGGGCTGAACATGTGCCGAACTCGGAGGTGCCGTACGTTCGGTACTTGATCGGTCGGATCGTGAAGAAGTACGACTACATTAACCGTGTTGTGCTAACGCTTTCTCTTTCGGTCTATGAGGGTACGTGGACAACACTCTCTCCTCTCGTTGCTATGCATCACCATGATCTTGTGTGTGCGTAGGAATTTTTATGAAATTACTACGTTCCCCAACAGTGGCATCAGAGCCTGGTTTTATGCGTAGATGTCATATGCATCAGTAGAACACAAGTGAGTTGTGGGCGATATAAGTCATACTGCTTACCAGCATGTCATACTTTGGTTCGGCGGTATTGTTCGATGAAGCGGCCCGGACCGACATTACGCGTACGCTTACGCGAGACTAGTTCTACCGACGTTCTTTGCACACAGGTGGCTGGCGGGTGTCAGTTTCTCCAACTTTAGTTGAATCGAGTGTGGCTACGCCCGGTCCTTGCGATGGTTAAAACATCACCAACTTGACAAACTATCGTTGTGGTTTTGATGCGTAGGTAAGAACGGTTCTTGCTAAGCCCGTAGCAGCCACATAAAATTTGCACCAACAAAGTAGAGGACGTCTAACTTGTTTTTGCAGGGCATGTTGTGATGTGATATGGTCAAGACATGATGCTAAAATTTTATTGTATGAGATGATCATGTTTTGCAACCAAGTTATCGGCAACTGGCAGGAGCCATATGGTTGTCGCTTTATTGTATGCAATGCAATCGCCCTGTAATGCTTTACTTTATCACTAAGCGGTAGCGATAGTCGTAGAAGCATAAGATTGGCGAGACAACAACGATGGTACGATGGAGATCAAGGTGTCGCGCCAGTGACGATGGTGATCATGACGGTGCTTCGGAGATGGAGATCACAAGCACAAGATGATGATGGCCATATCATATCACTTATATTGATTGCATGTGATGTTTATCTTTTATGCATCTTATATTGCTTTGATTGATGGTAGCATTATAAGATGATCCCTCACTAAATTATCAAAGTATAAAGTGTTCTCCCTGAGTATGCACTGTTGCGAAAGTTCTTCGTGCTGAGACACCACGTGATGATCGGGTGTGATAGGCTCTACGTTCAAATACAACGGGTGCAAAACAGTTGCACACGCGGAATACTCAGGTTAAACTTGACGAGCCTAGCATATAACAGATATGGCCTCGGAACACGGAGACCGAAAGGTCGAGCGTGAATCATATAGTAGATATGACAACATAGTGATGTTCATCATTGAAACTACTCCATCTCACGTGATGATCGGACATGGTTTAGTTGATATGGATCACATGATCACTTAGAGGATTAGAGGGATGTCTATCTAAGTGGGAGTTCTTAAGTAATATGATTAATTGAACTTAAATTTATCATGAACTTAGTACCTGATAGTATCTAGCTTGTCTATGTTGATTGTAGATAGATGGCTCGTGCTGTTGTTCCGTTGAATTTTAATGCGTTCCTTGAGAAAGCAAAGTTGAAAGATGATGGTAGCAATTACACGGACTGGGTCCGTAACTTGAGGATTATCCTCATTGCTGCACAGAAAAGTTACGTCCTGGAAGCACCACTAGGTGTACCACCTGCGCCAGCAACTGCACACATTGTGAATGCCTGGCAGTCACATGTTGATGACTACTCGATAGTTTAGTGTGCCATGCTTTACGGCTTAGAACCGAGACTTTAACGACATTTTGAACGTCATGGAGCATATGAGATGTTCCAGGAGTTGAAGTTAATATTTCAAAAGAATGCCCGGATTGAGAGATATGAAGTCTCCAATAAGTTCTATAGCTGCAAGATGGAGGAGAATAGTTCTGTAAGTGAGCATATACTCAAGATGTCTGGGTACTGCAATCACTTGATTTAACTAGGAGTTAATCTTCCGAATGATAGCGTCATTGACATAATTCTCCAATCACTGCCACCAAGCTACAAGAGCTTCGTGATGAACTATAATATGCAAGGGATGGATAAGACAATTCGCGAGCTCTTCGCAATGCTAAAGGCAGCAGAGGTAGAAATCAAGAAGGAGCATCAAGTGTTGATGGTCAATAAGACCACCAGTTTCAAGAAAAAAGGCAAAGGGAAGAAGAAGGGGAGCTTCAAAAAGAATAGCAAGCAAGTTGTTGCTCAGGAGAAGAAACCCAAATCTGGACCTAAGCCTGAGACTGAATGCTTCTACTGCAAGCAGACTCGTCACTGGAAGCGGAACTGCCCCAAGTATTTGGCGACTAAGAAGGATGGCAAGGTGAACAAAGGTATATGTGATATACATGTTATTGATGTGTACCTTACTAATGCTCGCAGTAGCACCTGTGTATTTGATACTGGTTCTGTTGCTAATATTTGCGACTCGAAACAGAGGCTACGGATTAAGCGAAGATTGGCTAAGGACGAGGTGACGATGCGCGTGGGAAATGGTTCCAAAGTCGATGTGATCGCGGTCGGCACGCTACCTCTACATCTAATTTCGGGATTAGTATTAGACCTAAATAATTGTTATTTGGTGCCAACGTTGAGCATGAACATTATATATGGATCTTGTTTGATGCGGGACGGTTATTCATTTAAATCAGAGAATAATGGATGTTCTATTTATATGAGTAATATCTTTTATGGTCATGCACCCTTGAAGAGTGGTCTATTTTTGTTGAATCTCGATAGTAGTGATACACATATTCATAATATTGAAGCCAAAAGATGCAGAGTTGATAATGATAGTGCAACTTATTTGTGGCACTTCCATTTAGGTCATATCGGTGTAAAACGCATGAAGAAACTCCATACTGATGGACTGTTGGAACCACTTGATTATGAATCACTTGGTACTTGCGAACCGTGCCTCATGGGCAAGATGACTAAAACGCCGTTCTCCGGTACTATGGAGAGAGCAACAAATTTGTTGGAGATCATACATACAGATGTATGTGGTCCGATGAATGTTGAGGCTCGTGGCGGATATCGTTATTTTCTCACCTTCACAGATGATTTAAGCAGATATGGGTATATCTACTTAATGAAACATAAGTCTGAAATGTTTGAAAAATTCAAAGAATTTCAGAGTGAAGTTGAAAATCATCGTAACAAGAAAATAAAGTTTCTACGATCTGATCATGGAGGAGAATATTTGAGTTATGAGTTTGGTCTTCATTTGAAACAATGTGGAATAGTTTCGCAACTCACGCCACCCGGAACACCACAACATAATGGTGTGTCCGAACGTCGTAATCGTACTTTACTAGATATGGTGCGATCTATGATGTCTCTTACTGATTTACCGCTATCCTTTTGGGGTTATGCTTTAGAGACGGCCGCATTCACGTTAAATAGGGCACCATCGAAATCCGTTGAGACGACGCCTTATGAACTGTGGTTTGGTAAGAAACCAAAGTTGTCATTTCTAAAAGTTTGGGGCTGCGATGCTTATGTGAAAAAGCTTCAACCTGATAAGCTCGAACCCAAATCGGAGAAATGTGTCTTCATTGGATACCCAAAGGAGACTGTTGGGTACACATTCTATCACAGATCCGAAGGCAAGACTTTTGTTGCTAAATTTGGAGTTTTTCTAGAGAAGGAGTTTCTCTTGAAAGAAGTGAGTGGAAGAAAAGTAGAACTTGATGAGGTAACTGTACCTGCTCCCTTATTGGAAAGTAGTTCATCACAGAAACCGGTTTCTACGACACCTACACCAATTAGTGAGGAAGTTAATGATGATGATCATGAAACTTTAGATCAAGTTGTTACTGAACCTCGTAGGTCAACCAGAGTAAGATCCGCACCAGAGTGGTATGGTAATCCTGTTCTGGAAGTTATGTTACTAGACCATGACGAACCTACGAACTATGAAGAAGCGATGGTGAGCCCAGATTCCGCAAAATGGCTTGAGGCCATGAAATCTGAGATGGGATCCATGTATGAGAACAAAGTGTGGACTTTGGTTGACTTTCCTGGTGATCGGCAAGCAATTGAGAATAAATGGATCTTCAAGAAGAAGACTGACGCTGCCGGTAATGTTATTGTCTATAAAGCTCGACTTGTTGCAAAAGGTTTTCGACAAGTTCAAGGGATTGACTATGATGAGACCTTCTCACCCGTAGCGATGCTTAAGTCTGTCCGAATCATGTTAGCAATTGCCACATTTTATGATTATGAAATTTGGCAAATGGATGTCAAAACTGCATTCCTAAATGGATTTCTGGAAGAAGAGTTGTATATGATGCACCAAGAAGGTTTGTCGATCCAAAGGGAGCTAACAAAGTGTGCAAGCTCCAGCGATCCATTTATGGACTGGTGCAAGCCTCTCGGAGTTGGAATAAACACTTTGATAGTGTGATCAAAGCATTTGGTTTTGTACAGACTTTTGGAGAAGCCTGTATTTACAAGAAAGTGAGTGGGAGCTCTGTAGCATTTCTAATATTATATGTGGATGACATATTGTTGATTGCAAATGATATAGAATTTCTGGATAGCATAAAGGGATACTTGAATAAGAGTTTTTCAATGAAAGACCTTGGTGAAGCCGCTTATATATTGGGCATCAAGATCTATAGAGATAGATCAAAACACTTAATTGGACTTTCACAAAGCACATACCTTGACAAAGTTTTGAAGAAGTTCAAAATGGATCAAGAAAAGAAAGGGTTCTTGCCTGTGTTACAAGGCGTGAAGTTGGGTAAGACTCAATGCCCGACCACTCCAGAAGATAGAGAGAAAATGAAAGATGTTCCCTATGCTTCAGCCATAGGCTCTATCATGTATGCAATGCTGTGTACCAGACCTGATGTGTGCCTTGCTATAAGTCTAGCAGGGAGGTACCAAAGTAATCCAGGAGTGGATCACTGGACAGCGGTCAAGAACATCCCGAAATACCTAAAAAGGACTAAGGATATGTTTCTCGTTTATGGAGGTGACAAAGAGCTCAACGTAAATGGTTACGTTGATGCAAGCTTTGACACTGATCCGGACGATTCTAAATCACAAACCGGATACATGTTTACATTGAATGGTGGAGCTGTCAGTTGGTGCAGTTCTAAACAAAGCATCGTGGCGGGATCTACGTGTGAAGCGGAGTACATAGCTGCTTCGGAAGCAACAACTGAAGGAGTCTGGTTGAAGGAGTTCATATCCGATCTAGGTGTCATACCTAGTGCATCGGGTCCAATGAAAATCTTTTGTGACAATACTGGTGCAATTGCCTTGGCGAAGGAATCCAGATTTCACAAGAGAACCAAGCACATCAAGAGACGCTGCAATTACATCCGGGATTAAGTCCAGGTGGGAGACATAGAAATTTGCAAGATACATACGGATCTGAATGTTGCAGACCCGTTGACTAAGCCTCTTCCACGAGCAAAACATGACCAACACCAAGGCTCCATGGGTGTTAGAATCATTACTGTGTAATCTAGATTATTGACTCTAGTGCAAGTGGGAGACTGAAGGAAATATGCCCTAGAGGCAATAATAAAGTTATTATTTATTTCCTTATATCATGAAAATGTTTATTATTCATGCTAGAATTGTATTAACCGGAAACATAATACATGTGTGAATACATAGACAAACAATATGTCACTAGTATGCCTCTACGTGAATAGCTCGTTGATTAGAGATGGTTAAGTTTCCTAACCATAGACAAAGAGTTGTCATTTGATAAATGAGATCACATCATTAGGAGAATGATGTGATTGACTTGACCCATTCCATTAGCTTAGCACACGATAGTTTAGTATGTTGCTATTGCTTTCTGCATGACTTATACATGTTCCTATGACTATGAGATTATGCAACTCCCGTTTACCGGAGGAACACTTTGTGTGCTACCAAACGTCACAACGTAACTGGGTGATTATAAAGGTGCTCTACAGGTGTCCCCGAAGGTACTTGTTGGGTTGGCGTATTTCGAGATTAGGATTTGTCACTCTGATTGTCGGAGAGGTATCTCTGGGCCCTCTCGGTAATGCACATCACTTAAGCCTTGCAAGAATTGCAACTAATGAGTTAGTTGCAGGATGATGTATTACGGAACGAGTAAAGAGACTTGCCGGTAACGAGATTGAAACAAGGTATTGAGATACTGACGATCGAATCTCGGGCAAGTAACATACCGATGACAAAGGGAACAACGTATGTTGTTATGCGGTCTGACCGATAAAGATCTTCATAGAATATGTGGGAGCCAATATGAGCATCCAGATTCCGCTATTGGTTATTGACCGGAGACGTGTCTCAGTTAAGTCTACATAGTTCTCGAACCCGTAGGGTCCGCACGCTTAACGTTTCGATGACAGTTATATTATGAGTTTATATGTTTTGATGTACCGAAGGTTGTTCGGAGTCCCGGATGTGATCATGGACATGGCAAGGAGTCTCGAAATGGTCGAGACATGAAGATTGATATATTGGAAGCCTATGTTTGGATATCGGAAGTGTGCCGGGTGAAATCGGGATTTTACCGGAGTACCGGGAGGTTACCGGAACCCCCCGGGAGGTTAATGGGCCTTAGTGGGCCTTTATGGAGAAGAGGAGAGGCGGCCAGGGCTGGGCCACGTGCCCCTGCCCCCTAGTCCGAATAGGACAAGGAGAGGGGGGCGGCACCCCCCCTTCCTTCCTCTCTCCCTCCTCTTTCCCCCTCCCAAGTCCTAATCCAACTAGGGAAGGGGGGAGTCCTACTCCCGGTGGGAGTAGGACTCCTCATGGGGCGCCCTCTCTCCTGGCCGGCCGCACCCCCGTTGCTCCTTTATATACAGGGGCAGGGGGGCACCCTAGAGATACAACAATTGATCGTTTGATCTTTTAGCCGTGTGTGGTGCCCCCCTCCACCATAGTCCACCTCGATAATACTGTAGCGGTGCTTAGGCGAAGCCCTGGATCGGTAGAACATCATCATCGTCACCACGCCGTCGTGCTGACGAAACTCTCCCTCAACACTCGGCTGGATCGGAGTTTGAGGGACGTCATCGGGCTGAACGTGTGCTGAACTCGGAGGTGCCGTACGTTCGGTACTTGATCGGTCGGATCGTGAAGACGTACGACTACATCAACTGCGTTGTGCTAATGCTTCCGCTTTCGCTCTACGAGGGTACGTGGACAACACTCTCTCCTCTCGTTGCTATGCATCACCATGATCTTGCGTGTGCGTAGGAATTTTTTTTGAAATTACTACGTTCCCGAACACATTATTGGAGCATTGTCTCACGTGAGGAAAGGATGATGGAGACTATGATTCCCCCACAAGTCGGAATGAGACTCCGGACAAACAATAAAAAAAGAGAAAAAGGAAAAAAAATAAAAATGAGAGAAAAAGAGAGAAGGGACAATGCTACTATCCTTTTACCACACTTGTGCTTCAAAGTAGCACCATGATCTTCATGATAAAGAGTCTCTTATGTTGTCACTTTCATATACTAGTGGGAATTTTACATTATAGAACTTGGCTTGTATATTCCAATGATGGGCTTCCTCAAAATGCCCTTGGTCTTCATGAGCAAGCAAGTTGGATGCACACCCACTTAGTTTCTTTTTGAGCTTTCATATACTTATATCTCTAGTGCATCCGTTGCATGGCAATCCCTACTCTCTCACATTGATATATATTGATGGGCATCTCCATAGCCCGTTGATACGCCTAGTTGATGTGACACTATCTTCTCCTTTTTGTCTTCCCCACAACCACCATTCTATTCCACCTATAGTGCTATGTCCATGGCTCATGCTCATATATTGCGTGAAGATTAAAAAAGTTTGAGAACATCAAAAGTATGAAACAATTGCTTGACTTGTCATCGGGGTTGTGCATGATTTAAATACTTTGTGTGATGAAGATAGAGCATAGCCAGACTATATGATTTTGTAGGGGTAACTTTCTTTGGCCATGTTATTTTGGGAAGACATGATTGCTTTGTTAGTATGCTTGAAGTATTATTATTTTTATGTCAATATTAAACTTTTGTCTTGAATCTTTTGGATCTGAACATTCATGCCACAATAAAGAAAATTACATTGAGAATTATGCTAGGTAGCATTCCACATCAAATTGTTGTTTTTTTGCCTATTTCCGTGTTTCGTGGAAAAGGAATATCAAACGGAATCCAAATGGAATGAATCCTTCGGGAGAGTTATTTTTGGAACAAACATGATCCCGGAGACTTTGAGTGGACGTCAAGACAGAAGCGAGGAGGCCACGTGGCAGGAGGTATTGGGGAACGTGGTAATTTCAAAAAAAATCTGACACACACGCAAGATCATGGTGATGCATAGCAACGAGAGGGGAGAGTATCGTCTATGTACCCTTGTATACCGTAAGCGGAAGTGTTATGAGAATGCGGTTGATGTAGTCGTACGTCTTCACGATCTGACCGATCCAAGTACCGAACGCACGGCACCTCCGAGTTCATGACACGTTCAGCTCGGTGACGTCCCACGAACTCCGATCCAGCAGAGCTTCGAGGCAGAGTTCTATCAGCACGAAGGTGTGATGACGGTGATGATGATGCTACTAATGCAGGGCTTTGCCTAAGCACCGCTATGATATGACCGAGGCGGATTATGGTGGAGGGGGGCACCGCACACGGCTAAAAGATCAACGATCAACTTGTGTGTCCATGGGGTGCCCCCCTCCCCCGTATATAAATGAGAGGAGGAGGGGGAGGGCCGGCCCTCTACTATGGCGCACCGTGGGGAGTCCTACTCCCACCAGGAGTAGGATTCCCCCCTTCCATGTAGTAGGAGTAGGAGAGAAGGAAAGGGAAAAGAGAAGAGAAGGAAGGAAGGGGCGCAGCCCCTCCCCCTAGTCCAATTCGGACTAAGCCTTGGGGGGCACACAGCCTCCCCTCTCTCTTTCCCCTAAAGTCCAATAAGGCCCATATACTCCCCGGCGAATGCCCGTAACTCTCTGGTACTCCGAAAAATACCTGAATCACTTGGAACCTTTCCGATGTCTGAATATAGTTGTCCAATATATCGATCTTTATGTCTCGATCATTTCAAGACTCGACGTCATGTCCCCGATCTCATCCGGGACTCCGAACTACCTTCGGTACATCAAAACACATAAACTCATATTACCGATCGTCACCGAACGTTAAGCATGCAGACCCTACCGGTTCGAGAACTATGTAGAGATGATTGAGACTCGTCTCCGGTCAATAACCAATAGCGGAACCTGGATGCTCATATTGGCTCCTACATATTCTACGAAGATCTTTATCGGCCAAACTGCATAACAACATACGTTGTTCCCTTTGTCATCGGTATGTTACTTCCCCGACATTCGATCGTCGGTATCTCAATACCTAGTTCAATCTCGTTACCGGCAAGTCTCTTTACTCGTTCCGTAATACATCATCCCGCAACTAACTCATTAGTCACATTTCTTGCAAGGCTTATAGTGATGTGCATTACCAAGAGGGCCCAGAGATACCTCTCCGACAATCGGAGTGACAAATCCTAACCTCGATCTATGCCAACTCAACAAGTACCATCGGAGACACCTGTAGAGCACCTTTATAATCACCCAATTACGTTGTGATGTTTGGTAGCACACAAAGTGTTCCTTCGGTATTCGGGAATTGCATAATCTCATAGTCAGAGGAACATGTATAATTCATGAAGAAAGCAGTAGCAACATGTTAAACGATCATCGTGCTAAGCTAATGGAATGGGTCAAGTCAGTCACATCATTCTATAATGATGTGATCCCGTTAATCAAATGACAACTCATGTCTATGGCTAGGAAACTTAACCATCTTTGATTCAACGAGCTAGTCAAGTAGAGGCATACTAGTGACACACTGTTTGTCTATGTATTCACACATGTACTAAGTTTCAGGTTAATACAATTCTAGCATGAATAATAAACATTTATCATGATATAAGGAAATAAATAATAACTTTATTATTGCCAGTAGGGCATATTTCCTTCAGGAGGGCGCGCCCAGGGGGTAGGCGCACCCCCCACCCTCGTGGGCCCCTCGTAGCTCCATTGGCGTACTTCTTCCTCCTATATACCCATATACCCCGAAAACATACAGGAGCACCACGAAACCCTATTTCCACCGCCTCAACCTTCTGTACCCATGAGATCCCATCTTGGAGCCTTTTCTGGCGCTCCGCCGGAGGGGGAATCGATCACGGAGGGCTTCTACATTAACACCATAGCCTCTCCGATGACATGTGAGTAGTTTACCACAGACCTTCGGGTTTGTAGTTATTAGCTAGATGGCTTCTTCTCTCTCTTTGGATCTCAATACAAAGTTCTCCTCAATTCTCTTGGAGATCTATTTGATTCAATTCGTTTTGCGATGTGTTTGTCGAGATCTGATGAATTGTGGGTTTATATCATATTGCTTGAGTTTATCCCTCTACATCATGTCATCTTGCCTAATGCGTTACTCTATTCTTATGAACTTAATACTCTAGATGCATGCTGGATAGAGGTCGATGTGTGGAGTAATAGTAGTAGATGCAGAATTGTTTTGGTCTACTTGTCGCGGACATGATGCCTATATACATGATCATCCCTAGATATTCTCGTAATTATTCGCTTTTCTATCAATTGCTCGACAGTAATTTGTTCACCCACCGTAGAATTTGCTATCTTGAGAGAAGCCACTAGTGAAACCTATGGCCCCCGGGTCTATCTTCCATCATATTATTTTCATATATATTTGCTATTTCTATCGTAGTTTATTTTGCAATCTTTACTTTCCAATCTATATCATAAAAATACCAAAAATATTTATCTTATTGTCTCTATCAGATATCACTCTCGTAAGTGACTGTGAAGGGATTGACAACCCCTTTATCGCATTGGTTGCGTGTTACCTCCTACTGGATTGATACCTTGGTTCTCAAAACTGAGGGAAATACTTACGCTACTCTGCTACATCACCCTTTCCTCTTCAAGGGAAAACCAACACATGCTCAAGAGGTAGCATGCACTATATCCACTAAAGTACGGTTATGACATTCGGGCACACCATTATGTTGTGGTGTTCCAGGTGGCATGAATTTGTGAAACTATTACATATTGTTTTAGTTGAAGACCAAACTCGTAACTCAAATATCCGTCTCCGCGATCGGATCATAGAAACTTTATTTTCTTGTTACGATGATTTTCCACTTCACTCTGAAATTCTTTGAACTTTTCAAATGTTTCAGACTTATGTTTCATCAAGTAGCTATACCCATATCTTCTCAAATCATCTGTGAAGGTCATAAAATAATGATACCCACCGCTAGCCTCAACACTCATCGGACCGCATACATCAGTATGTATTATTTCCAATAAGTCAGTTGCTCGCTCCATTATTCTAGAGAATAGAGTCTTAGTCATCTTGCCCATGAGACATGGTTCACAAGCATCAAGTGATTCCAAAAGCCCATCAGCATGGAGTTTCTTCATGCTCTTTACACCAATATGACCTAAACGACAGTGCCACAAATAGGTTGCACTATCATTATTAATTTTGCATCTTTTGGCTTCAATTTATGAATATGTGTATCATTATGATCGAGATTCAATAAATCATTTATATTGAGTGTATGACCATAGAAGGTTTTATTCATGTAAATAGAACAACAATTATTTTTTGACTTAAATGAATCACCGTATTGCAATAAACATGATCCAATCATATTCATGCTCAACGCAAACACCAAATAACATTTATTTTAGGTTCAACACTAATCCCGAAGGTAAAGGGAGTGTGCGATGGTGATCTTATCAACCTTGGAATCACTTTCAACACACATCATCACCTCGCCCTTAACTAATCTCTATTTATTTTGCAACTCCCGTTTCGAGTTACTACTCTTAGCAACTGAACTAGTATTAAATACCGAGGGGTTGTTATAAACACTAGTAAAGTACACATCAATAACATGTATATCCAATATACCTTTGTTCAGTATGCCATCCTTCTTATCCGCCAGGTATCTAGGGCAGTTCCACTTCCAGTGACCATTTCCTTTGCAGTAGAAGCACTCAGTTTCAGGCCTGGGTCTAGCTTTGGGTTTCTTCATGGGAGTGACGGCTTGCTTGTCATTCTTATTGAAGTTCCCTTTCTATCCCTTTGCCCTTTTCTTGAAACTAGTGGTCTTGTTAACCATCAACATTTGATGCTCTTTCCTGATTTCTACCTTCGCCAATTTCAACATCACGAAGAGTTCAGGAATTTCTTTTGTCATCTCTTGCATATTATAGTTCATCACGAAGTTCTAGTAACTAGGTGATAGTGACTAGAGAACTCTGTCAATCACTATCTTATGTGGAAGATTAACTCCCACTTGATTCAAGTGATTGTAGTGCTCAGACATTCTGAGCACATGCTCACTAGCTGAGTTATTCTCCTCCATCTTGTAGGCAAAGTACTTGTCAAAGGTCTCATACCTTTCGACATGGGCATGAGTCTGAAATACTAATTTCAACTATTGGAACATCTCATATGCTCTGTGGCGTTCAAAATGTCTTTGAAGCCCCGATTCTAAGCCGTAAAGCATGGTGCACTAAACTATCAAGTAGTCATCATATCGAGCTTGCCAAACGTTCATAACGTCTGCATCTGCTCCTGCAATTGGTCTGTCACCTAGTGGTGCATGAATGTCATAATTCTTCCGCGCAGCAATGAGGATAATCCACAGATCACGGATCCAATCCGCATCATTGCTACTAACATCTTTCAACTTAGTTTTCTCTAGGAATATATCAAAAATAAAACAGGGGAGCTAAACGCGAGTTATTGATCTACAAAAAGATATGCTGATACTACCAGGACTAAGTTCATGATAAATTAAAGTTCAATTAATCAAATTACTTAAGAACTCCCACTTAGGTAGACATCTCTCTAATCATCTAAGTGATCACGTGATCCATATCAACTAAACCATGTCCGATCATCACGTGAGATGGAGTAGTTTTCAATGGTGAACATCACCATGTTGATCATATCTACTATATGATTCACGCTCGACCTTTCGGTCTTAGTGTTCTGAGGCCATATCTACATATTCTAGGCTCATCAAGTTTAACCCGAGTATTCTGCGTGTGCAAAACTGGCTTGCGCCCGTTGTATGTGAACGTAGAGCTTATCACACCCGATCATCACGTGGTGTCTCGGCACGACGAACTGTAGCAACGGTTGATGTATACTACACAACCTTCTTCTAGTAGACGTTGTTGTGCCTCCAAGTGCAGAGGTTTGTAGGACAGTAGCAAATTTCCCTTAAGTGGATGACCTAAGGTTTATCAATCCTTGGGAGGCGTATGATGAAGATGGTCTCTCTCAAACAACCCTGCAACCAAATAGCAAAGAGTCTCTTGTGTCCCCAACACACCCAATACAATTGTAAATTGTATAGGTGCACTAGTTCGGCGAAGAGATGGTGATACAAGTGCAATATTGATAGTAGATAAAGGTTTTTGTAATCTGAAAATATAAAAACAGCAAGGTAGAAAGTGGTAAAAGTGAGCGTAAACGGTATTGCAATGCTAAGAAACAAGGCCTAGGGTTCATACTTTCACTAGTGCAAGTTCTCTCGACAATAATAACATAATTGGATCATATAACAATACCTCAACATACAACAAAGAGTCACTCCAAAGTCACTAATAGTGGAGAACAAACGAAGAGATTATTGTAGGGTACGAAACCACCTCAAAGTTATTCTTTCTGATCGATCTATTCAAGAGTTCATACTAGAATAACACCTTAAGACACAAATCAACCAAAACCCTAATGTCACCTAGATACTCCAATGTCACCTCAAGTATCTGTGGATATGATTGTACGATATGCATCACACAATCTCAGATTCATCTATTCAACCAACACAAAGAACTTCAAAGAGTGCCCCAAAGTTTCTACCGGAGAGTCAAGATGAAAATGTGTGCCAACCCCTATGCATAAGTTCATGAGGTCACGGAACTCGCAAGTTGATCACCAAAACATACATCAAGTGGATCACGTGATATCCCATTGTCACCACGGATAAGCACATTCAAGACATACATCAAGTGTTCTCAAATCCTTAAAGACTCAATCCGATAAGATAACTTCAAAGGGAAAACTGAATCCATCACAAGAGAGTAGAGGGGGAGAAACATCATAAGATTCAACTATAGTAGCAAAGCTCGCGATACATCAAGATCGTGCCGAATCAAGAACACGAGAGAGAGAGAGATCAAACAGATAGCTACTGGTACATACCCTCAGCTCCGAGGGTGAACTACTCCCTCCTCGTCATGGAGAGCACCGGGATGATGAAGATGGCCACCGGAGAGGGATTCCCTCCTCCGGTAGGGTGCCGGAATGGGTCTAGATTGGTTTTTGGTGGCTACGGAGGCTTCTGGCGGCGGAACTCCCGATCTAGGTTTCTTTCTGGAAGTTTGGGGTTATATAAGAGGTGTTGGAGTCGGGAACAAGTCAGGGGGGTCCTCGAGGCAACCACGAGGTAGGGGGCGCGCCCAGGGGTAGGGCGCGCCCCCACCCTCGTGGTGGCCTCGGGACTCTTCTGGCCCATCTCCGGTACTCCGTGGGCTTGTTCTGGTCCAAAAATGATCTCCGTGAAATTTCAGGTTAATTGGACTCTGTTTGGTTTTAGGTTAATAGGTTAGTCCCAAAAACAAGGAAAAAACATAAACTGGCACTAGGCTCTAGGTTAATAGGTTAGTCCCAAAATCATATAAAATAGCATATAAATGCATATAAAACATCCAAGGTTGATAATATAATATCATGGAACAATAAAAAATTATAGATACATTGGAGACGTATCAACGGTGCATACTCAGGGAGAACACTTATACCTTGAAATTTAGTGAGAGATCATCTTATAATGCTACCGTCGAACTAAGCAAAATAAGATGCATAAAGGATAAACATCACATGCAATCAATATAAGTGATATGATATGGCCATCATCATCTTGTGCCTTTGATCTCCATCTCCAAAGCACCGTCATGATCACCATCGTCACCGGCTTGACACCTGGATCTTGATACGTCTCTAACGTATCTATAATTTTTGATTGCTCCATGCTATATTATCTACTATTTTGGACATTATTGGGTTTTATTATCCACTTTTATATTAATTTTGGGACTAACCTATTAACTGGAGGTCCAACCCAGAATTGCTGTTTTTTGCCTGTTTTAGGGTTTCAAAGAAAAGGAATATCAAACGGAGTCCAAACGGAATGAAACCTTCGGGAACGTGATTTTCTCAACGAACAAGACCCAGGAGACTTGGACCCTACGTCAAGACACAAAAGAGGAGGCCACGAGGTAGGGGGGATCGCCTACCCCCCCAGGCGCGCCCTCCACCCTCGTGGGCCCCTTGTTGCTCCACCGACATACTCCTTCCTCCTATATATACCTACGTACCCCCAAATGATCAGATACGAAGCCAAAACCCTAATTCCACCACCGCAACTTTCTGTATCCACGAGATCCCATCTTGGGGCCTGTTCCGGAGCTCCGCCAGAGGGGGCATCGATCACGGAGGGCTTCTACATCAACACCATAGCCCCTCTGATGAAGTCTGAGTAGTTCACCTAAGACCTACGGGTCCATAGTTATTAGCTAGATGGCTTCTTCTCTCTTTTTGGATCTCAATACAATGTTCTCCCCCTCTCTTGTGGAGAACTATTCGATGTAATCTTCTTTTTGCGGTGTGTTTGTTGAGACCGATGAATTGTGGGTTTATGATCAAGTCTACCTATGAACAATATTTGAATCTTCTCTGAATTCTTTTATGTATGATTGGTTATCTTTGCAATTCTCTTCGAATTATCAGTTTGGTTTGGCCTACTAGATTGATCTTTCTTGCAATGGGAGAAGTGCTTAGCTTTGGGTTCAATCTTGCAGTGTCCTTTCCCAGTGACAGTAGGGGCAGCAAGGCACGTATTGTATTGTTCCCATCGAGGATAACAAGATGGGGTTTTCATCATATTGCATGAGTTTATCCCTCTACATCATGTCATCTTGCTTAAGGTGTTACTCAGTTTTCATTAACTTAATACTCTAGATGCATGCTGGATAGCGGTCGATGAGTGGAGTAATAGTAGTAGATGCAGGCAGGAGTCGGTCTACTTGTCTCGGACGTGATTCCTATATACATGATCATGCCTAGATATTCTCATAACTATGCTCAATTCTGTCAATTGCTCAACAGTAATTTGTTCACCCACCGTAGAATACTTATGCTCTCGAGAGAAGCCACTAGTGAAACCTATGGCCCCCGGGTCTATCTTCATCATATTAATCTCCTACTACTTAGTTATTTCCTTTGCTTTTTACTTTGCTTTTACTTTACTTTGCATCTTTATCATAAAAATACCAAAAGTATTATCTTATCATATCTATCAGATCTCACTCTCGTAAGTGGCCGTGTAGGGATTGACAACCCATTATCGCGTTGGTTGCGAGGATTTATTTGTTTTGTGCAGGTACGAGGAACTCGCGTGTAGCCTCCAACTGGATTGATACCTTGGTTCTAAAAAACTGAGGGAAATACTTACGCTACTCTGCTGCATCATCCCTTCCTCTTCGGGGGAAAACCAACGCAGTGCTCAAGAGGTAGCAAGAAGGATTTCTGGCGCCGTTGCCGGGGATGTCCGCGCAAGTCAAGATTTGACTCCCGACAACGAGCCATTTCTGGCGCCGTTGCCAAGGAGGTCTACGCAAAAGTCAATATACCAAGTACCCATCACATACCCTTATCTCCCGCATTACATTATTTGCCATTTGCCTCTCGTTTTCCTCTCCCCCACTTCACCTTGCTGTTTTATTCGCCCTCTCTCTCTCTATCCTCCCTCTCTTTCTCTATTTGCCTCTTTTTGCCCGCTTGCTTTTTGTTTGCTTGTGTGTTAGTTCGTTTGCTTGTCGTTATGGCCAGTCCCTTACCTCTGCCACTTTGTCTGAAATTGGGGAAATTATTGTCGATATGGACAATAATAATATCATGAAAAATTCTGATGCTCCTGCTAAAGAACGCACCATATTACATACAAAAAATTCCGTGTTGGTAGTGGTAATATTATTGGAAAAGGAGTTATTCAAGATTTCTTTACTTGTGCTGGTGCTTTACCTTCTATGGGTAGTTCTATCCTTCAGAGAACTAGTAGTCTTGCGGACGCTATTGCCTTGCTTGTAGTTGAACTTGAAAGACAATTCATGCACATGCATCCTTGCATACAAAGGATTTTTCTAGAATTTTCTAATATTGAGCATTCTTCTGTTAAGCGTGACGCTACTATATTTTTGGCTCTTGAGTTTATATTCATAATAAAAGAGGCCAAAGAAATCTTTTCACATTATAGGGTGGACGCTTGCCGTCCTCCCATAGAGGCCATCCTCTTTGATCAAGAAGAAATAATCTGTTTTCAATCTCTAGACTATGTTGCTTTCAATGAAAATCTTAGAAAAAGGGTTCCTACCAATGTTTTAGTTGATAGAATTTCTGAACTTAATGATGATTTGGCTATTCGAAATAATGAACTAGGATATTCTCTTGATTATAGGCTCACAAAGTTCTGTCAAAAGAATGCTTATAATGATCAATTGGTTGTGCAATATGAAGGACCAAAGGAGGAACCTATACCTCCCAAGGATGATCTTGGGGACTTTTGTCCCATTAAATTTAGCCCTTTCGATTACTTTTGCTTGCCTCAAAGAAAACTTGCTGCCGAACATAGAGAATATGAAATGAGTTTTAATAATCTATCTTACTATTATGGCAAAACCTAGATCTATCCTTGCTTGTTATGCCTAGCTAGGGGCGTTAAATGATAGCGCTTCTTGGGAGGCAACCCAATTTTATTTTTATTCCTTGCTTTTTGATCCTGTTTAGTAATAAATAATTTATCTATCCTCTATTTTGGTTGTGTTTTTTGTGTTTAATTAGTTTTTGTGCCAAGTAGAACCGTTGGGAAGACTTGAGGAAAGTCTTGTTACACTTGCTGTAAAAAACAGAAACTTTAGCGCTCACGAGAACTGCTGCCATTTTTATTTGGAAAGTGATATTTAGTTAATTCTTTTTGCAGATTATTAATAGATAAATCCCTCACGTCCAGCAATTACTTTTAGAATTTTTGGCGTTCCAGATCTTGCGCTAGCTACAGATTACTACAGACTGTTCTATTTTTGATAGATTCTGTTTTTCGTCTGTTGTTTGCTTATTTTGATGAATCTATGGCTAGTAAAATAGTTTATAAACCATAGAGAAGTTGGAATACAATAGTTTTAACACCAATATAAATAAAGGATGAGTTCATTACAGTACCTTGAAGTGGTCTTTTGTTTTCTTTCGCTAACGGAGCTCACGAGATTTTCTACTTTGAGTTTTGTGTTGTGAAGTTTTCAAGTTTTGGGTAAAGATTTGATGGATTATGGAACAAGGAGTGGCAAGAGACTAATCTTGGGGATGCCCAGGGCACCACCAAGATAATCTAAGGACACCTAAAAGCCAAAGCTTGGGGATGCCCTGGAAGGCATCCCCTCTTTCGTCTACTTCTATCGGTAACTTTACTTGGAGCTATATTTTTATTCGCCACATGATATGTGTTTTGCTTGGAGCGTCTTGTATGATTTGAGTCTTTACTTTTTAGTTTACCACAATCATCCTTGCTGTACACACCTTTTAAGAGATCCATACATGATTTGGAATTTGTTAGAATACTCTATGTGCTTCACTTATATCTTTTGAGTTATATAGTTTTGCTCTAGTACTTCACTTATATCTTTTAGAGCACGGTGGTGGATTTGTTTTATAGAAACTATTGATCTCTCATGCTTCACTTAGATTATTTTGAGAGTCTTAAATAGCATGGTAATTTTCTTAAAAAATTCTTATATGCTAGGTATACAAGATTAATAATAAAATTCTCTTATGACTTATGAGTGTGTTGAATACTATGAGAAGTTTGATGCTTGATAATTGTTTTGAGATATGAAGATGGTGATATTAAAGTTGTGATAGTTGAGTAGTTGTGAATTTGAGAAATACTTGTGTTAAAGTTTGTGATTCCCGTAGCATGCACGTATGGTGAACCGTTATGTGATGAAGTCAGAGCATGATTTATTTATTGATTGTCTTCCTTATGAGTGGCGGTCGGGGACGAGTGATGGTCTTTTCCTACCAATCTATCCCCCTAGGAGCATGCGCGTAATACTTTGCTTTGATAACTTGTAGATTTTTGCAATAAGTATATGAGTTCTTTATGACTAATGTTGAGTCCATGGATTATACGCACTCTCACCCTTCCACCATTGCTAGCCTCTCTAATACCGCACACCTTTCGCCGGTATCATACACCCACCTTATAACTTCCTCAAAACAGCCACCACACCTACCTATTATGGCATTTCCATAGCCATTCCGAGATATATTGCCATGCAACTTTCCACCATTCCGTTTATTATGACACACTCCATCATTGTCATATTTCTTAGCATGATCATGTAGATGACATCGTATTTGTGGCAAAGCCACCGTTCATAATTATTTCATACATGTCACTCATGAGTCATTGCATATCCCGGTACACCGCCAGAGGCATTCATATAGAGTCATATTTTGTTCTAAGTATCGAGTTGTAAATGCTGAGTTGTAAGAAAATAAAAGTGTGATGATCATCATTATTAGAGCATTGTCCCAGTGAGGAAAGGATGATGGAGACTATGATTCCCCCACAAGTCGGGATGAGACTCCGGACGAAAAAAAGAGAAAGAAAAGAGGCCATAAAAAAGAGAAAAGGTCCAAATAAAAAAATGAGAGAAAAAGAGAGAAGGTACAATGCTACTATCCTTTTACCACACTTGTGCTTCAAAGTATCACCATGATATTCATAGTAGAGAGTCTCTCATTTCGTCACTTTGATATACTAGTGGGAATTTTTCATTATAAAACTTGGCTTGTATATTCCAATGATGGGCTTCCTCAAATTTCCCTAGGTCTTCGTGAGCAAGCAAGTTGGATGCACACCCACTTAGTTCTTTTGTTGAGCTTTCATATACTTATAGCTCTAGTGCATCCGTTGCATGGCAATCCCTACTCACTCACATTGATATCTATTGATGGGCATCTCCATAGCCTGTTGATACGCCTAGTTGATGTGATACTATCTTCTCCCTTTTTGTCTTCTCCACAACCACCATTCTATTCCACCTATAGTGTTATATCCATGGCTCACGCTCATGTATTGCGTGAAGATTGAAAAAGTTTTGAGAATGTCAAAAGTATGAAACAATTGCTTGGCTTGTCATCGGGGTTGTGCATGATTTAAATACTTTGTGTGGTGAAGATAGAGCATAGCCAGACTATATGATTTTGTAGGGATAACTTTCTTTGGCCATGTTATTTTGAGAAGACATGATTGCTTTATTAGTATGCTTGAAGTATTATTATTTTTATGTCAATATGAAACTTTATCTTGAATCTTTCGGATCTGAATATTCATACCACAATTAAGAAGAATTACACATTGAAATTATGCCAAGTAGCACTCCGCATCAAAAATTCTGTTTTTATCATTTACCTACTCGAGGACGAGCAGGAAATAAGCTTGGGGATGTCTCCAACGTATCTAAATTTTTTGATTGCTCCATGCTATATTATCTACTGTTTTGGACATTATTGGGCTTTATTATCCACTTTCATATTATTTTTGGGACTAACCTATTAACCGGAGGCCCAGCCCAGAATTGCTGTTTTTTGCCTGTTTTACGGTTTCGAAGAAAAGGAATATCAAACGGAGTCCAAACGGAATGAAACCTTCGGGAACGTGATTTTCTCAATGAACAAGACCCAGGAGACTTGGACCCTACGTCAAGACACAAAAGAGGAGGCCACGAGGTAGGGGGCTCGCCTACCCCCCCCCCAGGCGCGCCCTCCACCCTCGTGGGCCCCCTGTTGCTCCACCGACGTACTCCTTCCTCCTATATATACCTACGTAGCCCCAAACGATCAGATACGGAGGCAAAACCCTAATTCCACCGCCGCAACTTTCTGTATCCACGAGATCCCATCTTGGGGCCTGTTCCGGAGCTCCGCCGGAGGGGGCATCGATCACGGAGGGCTTCTACATCAACACCATAGCCCCTCCGATGAAGTGTGAGTAGTTCACCTCAGACCTACGGGTCCATAGTTAGTAGCTAGATGGCTTCTTCTCTCTTTTTGGATCTCAATACAATGTTCTCCCCCTCTCTTGTGGAGAACTATTCAATGTAATCTTCTTTTTGTGGTGTGTTTGTTGAGACCGATGAATTGTGGGTTTATGATCAAGTCTATCTATGAACAATATTTGAATCTTCTCTGAATTCTTTTATGTATGATTGGTTATCTTCGCAAGTCTCTTTGAATTATCAGTTTGGTTTGGCCTACTAGATTGATCTTTCTTGCAATGGGAGATGTGCTTAGCTTTGGGTTCAATCTTGCGGTGTCCTTTCCCAGTGACAGTAGGGGCAGCAAGGCACTTATTGTATTGTTTCCATCGAGGATAACAAGATGGGGGTTTTCATCATATTGCATGAGTTTATCCCTCTACATCATGTCATCTTGCTTAAGGCGTTACTCTTTTTTCATTAACTTAATACTCTAGATCCATGATGGATAGCGGTCGATGAGTGGAGTAATAGTAGTAGATGCAGGCAGGAGTCGGTCTACTTGTCTCGGACGTGATGCCTATATACATGATCATGCCTAGATATTCTCATAACTATGCTCAATTCTGTCAATTGCTCAACAGTAATTTGTTCACCCACCGTAGAATACTTATGCTCTCGAGAGAAGCCACTAGTGAAACATATGGCCCCGGGGTCTATCTTCATCATATTAATCTCCTAGTACTTAGTTATTTCCTCTGCTTTTTACTTTGCTTTTACTTTACTTTGCATCTTTATCATAAAAATACCAAAAATATTATCTTATCATATTTATCAGATCTCACTCTCGTAAGTGGCCGTGTAGGGATTGACAACCCCTTATCGTGTTGGTTGCGAGGATTTATTTGTTTTGTGCAGGTACGAGGGACTCGCGTGTAGCCTCCTACTGGATTGATACCTTGGTTCTCAAAAACTGAGGGAAATACTTACGCTACTCTGCTGCATCATCCCTTCCTCTTCGGGGAAAAACCAACGCAGTGCTCAGGAGGTTGCAGATCTCCATCGAAGCATTGTTGTCGTCTCGCCCACTATTGCTTCTACGACTATCACTACCGCTTAGTGATAAAGTAAAGCAATTACATGGAGATTGCATTTCATACAATAAAGCGATAACCATATGGCTCCTGCCAGTTGCCGATAACTGCGTTACAAAACATGATCATCTCATACAATAAAATTTAACATCATGTCTTGACCATATTACATCACAACATGCCCTGCAAAAACAAGTTAGACGTCCTCTACTTTATGTTGCAAGTTTTACATGGCTGCTACGGGTTGAGCAAGAATCGTTCTTACTTACGCATCAAAAAACCACAACGCGGTATAGTGATTGCTTTTTGATCACTAGTAGAAAACAGGGCTATGGTCCAGGCCGGCTCAGCCCATTAGTCCCGGTTCAGTGTAGAACCGGGACTAATGTGGGCATTGGTCCCGGTTCGTGAGCCCAGGGGGCCGGCCGGGCCACGTGGGCCATTGGTCCCGGTTCGTTTGGACCTTTTGGTCCCGGTTGGTGGGACGAACCGGGACCAATGGGCCTCGCTCCTGGCCCACCACCATTGGTCCCAGTTGGTGGCCTGAACCGGGACCAAAGGCTCCCCTTTAGTCCCGGTTCTTGCCACAAACCGGGACCAATGAGGTGCCTATATATACCCTCGCCTGCGAGCAGAGCACTCCAGTGCTCTGTTTTTCTCTGGCCGGCGAGGGGAGGGGTTTGTGGTGTTGGGTTTCGTAGTAATTTCAAAATTTTCCTACGCACACGCAAGATCATGTGATGCATAGCAACGAGGGGAAGAGTGTTGTCTACGTACCCAACGCAGACCGACTGCGGAAGCGATGACACGACGTAGAGGAAGTAGTCGTACGTCTTCACGATCCAACCGATCAAGCACCGAAACTACGGCACCTCCGAGTTCGAGCACACGTTCAGCTCGATGACGATCCGCGGACTCCGATCCAGCAAAGTGTCGGGGAAGAGTTCCGTCAGCACGACGGCGTGGTGACGATCTTGATGTACTACAGCAGCAGGGCTTCGCCTAAACTCCGCTACAGTATTATCGAGGTATATGGTGGCAGGGGGCACCGCACAGTTTATTTATGAATATAGATCACTGTGATTCAATGACGTGTGTGCTAGAGGTCCGTCCTGCTCCGATATAGGAGTGTTATTGAGTGGGGGCGCAGGCCTGGCTCGGCCAAGGCGGTAGGCATGGCGCGCAGGGAGGCCATCTCTAGGGAAGTAAGTGATCCATCTCCCCCCCTCCATCAATATCTATGTCGAAATAGGATCAGCGAGGGAAAGAGGAGAGAGGGGGTTCCACTTTCTCCTAGTCCTAATAAGGATAGGAAGGGGACGGCGCTGCAGCCATCTCAGGCAGCCTTGGCTTTCTTCCTAGGCCACCTATGTGCCTCCCGTCTATATAGCTCCTCGGGGGGTTCCGGTAATACCCTCCCCGGTTACTGGTAAAACGGTTTCACCCGGAACACTTCCGATGTCCAAACATAGGCTTCCAATATATCAATCTTTATGTCTCGACCATTTTGAGACTCCTCGTCATGTCCGTGATCACATCCGGGACTCCGAACAACTTCGGTACATCAAAACTGATAAACTCATAATATAACTGTCATCGAAATAAGCGTGCGGACCCTACGGTTCGAGAACAATGTAGACATGACCGAGACACGTCTCCGGTCAATAACCAATAGCGGGACCTGGATGCTCCATATTGGCTCCTACATATTCTACGAAGATCTTTATCGGTCAGACCGCATAACAACATACGTTGTTCCCTTTGTCATCGGTATGTTACTTGCCCGAGATTCGATCGTCGGTATCCAATACCTAGTTCAATCTCGTTACCGGCAAGTACTCTTTACTCGTTCCGTAATACATCATCTCACAACTAACTATTAGTTGTAATGCTTGCAAGGCTTATGATGTGTATTACCGAGAGGGCCCAGAGATACCTCTCCGACAATCGGAGTGACAAATCCTAATCTCGAAATACGCCAACCCAATCATCTACCTTTGGAGACACCTGTAATGCTCCTTTATAATCACCCAGTTACGTTGTGACGTTTGGTAGCACCCAAAGTGTTCCTCCGGCAAACGGGAGTTGCATAATCTCATAGTCATAGGAACATGTATAAGTCATGAAGAAAGCAATAGCAACATACTAAACGATCGGGTGCTAAGCTAATGGAATGGGTCATGTCAATCAGATCATTCAACTAATGATGTGACCTCGTTAATCAAATAACAACTCATTGTTCATGGTCAGGAAACATAACCATCTTTGATTAACGAGCTAGTCAAGTAGAGGCATACTAGTGACACTTTGTTTGTCTATGTATTCACACATGTATTATGTTTCCGGTTAATACAATTCTAGCATGAATAATAAACATTTATATGTATATGCGCAAGAGCAGAGCACAGTGCTCTGTTTTTTCTGGCCGAGGGGGAGAGGGCTTTGTGGTGCTCTAGCTCACCTCCTATGCACATGAGGTGTTCGATGGAATGCCCGAGCCACACTACTTAAGCTTTCTCCTCTCGAAGCTCGACCTCCAAGCTCCATTTTCCTCGAGATTTGTCTAGATTTAGCGGTCCGTCACGCCCCGTCCCCGTCTTCACCGCCGTCGATCACCCGCGCGATCTCATCACCGACACCACCGTGGTGAGCCTCTTGTTCTTATCTTCTTTCTGAAAGGAAAAATATTCTTACTTGTATGTTTACATAGATACTTGTATTATTTTCTTACATTATTGCATCTTATATAGTGCGATGGTTTTGGTATCCGCCCCCGTCGGCCCTCGTCCTGTCTATGATTCGGATGTGGTATATATATTATCTTTATAACTATTGGTTCATTTATTGTTTATGAAAATTATGCCGACCAACGTGACATAGATTTTATTTATGTAGGATGTATGTGAATCGGAAATGCCAACCGACCCTATTGTCGAGAGGTTAAATTTAGTTGAAGAAGAAAACAATTTGTTGAAGGAAAAAATAAAAAAAATTGAGGAGGAGAAGATGATATTGGAGTTGCATGTTGCGGATGTCGTCGATGATCACAAGATCAAGATGGATGCAATGCGCTTGAAGATTAGAAAGATTAGAAAATATGCCATTTCATACGGAGGCTTGGTATCATTATGCCGTTGGATCAATTGTTACCTTGGTTGCGATTATGATCGCATTTGTTTTCGCATTGAAATGTTTTACATAGTTTCAATGTATGGTTTAATTAATTAGATGCTCTGGAGAGCTATATGTTGTTAGATGAGAACTATGTATGCACTTTGGTTTTAATGTGATGATGAACTTCTATTAATTTGGACACTTAATTATATATAATGCACGCAGATGAACCGGCAATGGATGTACGGTGACAGACACACCCGCGAGTACATTAAGGGCGTGCATGAGTTTCTCGATGCAGCTGAGGCAAACAAGCAGAATGGTTTTATGTGTTGTCCATGCACTGAATGTGGGAATACGAGGTCTTACTCTAATCGGAAAATCCTTCACTCCCACCTGCTTTACAAGGGTTTCATGCCACACTATAATGTTTGGACGAGGCACGGAGAAATAGGGGTTATGATGGAAGACGGCGAAGAAGAAGAGTACGATGACAACTATGTGCCCCCTGAATACGGTGATGCTGCAACGGGGGGAGCTGGTGAAGATCAAGAGGAACCAGACGATGTGCCCAATGATGCTGCCACGGGTGAAGCTGCTGAAGATCAAGAGGAACTAGACGATGTGCCCGATGATGATGATCTCCGCCGGGTCATTGTCGATGCAAGGACGCAATGCATTAGTCAAAAGGAGAAGCTGAAGTTCGATCGCATGTTAGAGGATCACAAAAAAGGGTTATACCCCAATTGCGAAGATGGCAACACAAAGCTCGGTACCGTACTGGAATTGCTGCAGTGGAAGGCACAGAATGCTGTGGCTGACAAAGGATTTGAGAAGCTACTGAAAATATTGAAGAAGAAGCTTCCAAACGATAAAGAATTGCCCGACAGTACATACGCAACAAAGAAGGTCGTATGCCCTCTAGGATTGGAGGTGGAGAAGATACATGCATGCCCTAATGACTGCATCCTCTACCGCGGTGCATACAAGGATCTGAACGCATGCCCGGTATGCGGTGCGTTGCGGTATAAGATCAGACGAGATGACCCTGGTGATGTTGACGGCGAGCCCCTCAGGAAGAGGGTTCCTGCAAAGGTGATGTGGTATGCTCCTATAATATCACGGTTGAAACGTCTGTTCAGAAATGAAGAGCATGCCAAGTTGATGCGATGGCACAGTGAGAACCGAAAGAAAGATGGGAAGTTGAGAGCACCCGCTGACGGGTCGCAGTGGAGAAAAATCGAGAGAAAGTACTGGGATGAGTTTGCAAAGGACCCAAGGAATGTATGGTTTGCTTTAAGCGCGGATGGCATTAATCCTTTCGGGGAGCAGAGCAGCAATCACAGCACCTGGCCCGTGACTCTATGTATGTATAACCTTCCTCCTTGGATGTGCATGAAGCGGAAGTTCATTATGATGCCAGTTCTCATCCAAGGCCCTAAGCAACCCGGCAACGAAATTGATGTGTACCTAAGGCCATTAGTTGAAGAACTTTTACAGCTGTGGAATGGAAACGGTGTACGTACGTGGGATGAGCACAGACAGGAGGAATTTAACCTTAAGGCGTTGCTGTTCGTGACCATCAACGATTGGCCCGCTCTCAGTAACCTTTCAGGACAGACAAACAAAGGATACCACGCATGCACGCACTTTTTAGATGACACTGAAAGTATATACCTGGACAAATGCAGGAAGAATGTGTACCTGGGCCATCATCGATTTCTTCCGACCAACCATCAATGTCGAAAGAAAGGCAAGCATTTCAAAGGCGAGGCAGATCACCGGAAGAAGCCCTCCATGTGCACCGGTGTTCACGTGCTTGCTATGGTCAATGATTTACACTACGTAATCTTTGGAAAGGGTCCCGGTGGACTAGCTATTCCGAATGACGCTGAGGGACACGCACCCATGTGGAAGAAGAAATCTATATTTTGGGACCTACCCTACTGGAAAGACCTAGAGGTCCGCTCCTCAATCGACGTGATGCACGTGACGAAGAACCTTTGCGTGAACCTGCTAGGCTTCTTGGGCGTGTATGGGAAGACAAAAGATACACCCGAGGCACGAGAGGACCTGCAACGTTTGCACGAAAAAGACGGCATGCCTCCGAAGCAGTATAAAGGTCCTGCCAGCTACGCTCTTACGAAAGAAGAGAAAGAAATCTTCTTTGAATGCCTGCTCAGTATGAAGGTCACGACTGGCTTCTCGTCGAATATAAAGGGAATAATAAATATGCCAGAGAAAAAGTTTCAGAACCTAAAGTCTCATGACTGCCACGTGATTATGACACAACTGCTTCCGGTTGCATTGAGGGGGCTTCTACCAGAAAACGTTCGATTAGCCATTGTGAAGCTATGTGCATTCCTCAATGCAATCTCTCAGAAGGTGATCGATCCAGAAATCGTACCAAGGCTAAGGAGTGATGTGGCGCAACGTCTTGTCAGTTTCGAGCTGGTGTTCCCACCATCCTTCTTCAATATCATGACGCACGTCCTAGTTCATCTAGTCGACGAGATTGTCATCCCGGGGCCCGTATTTCTACACAATATGTTCCCTTTTGAGAGGTTCATGGGAGTCCTAAAGAAATATGTCCGTAACCACGCTAGGCCAGAAGGAAGCATCTCCATGGGCCATCAAACAGAGGATGTTATCGGGTTTTGTGTTGACTTCATTCCTGGCCTTAACAAGATAGGTCTCCCTAAATCGCGGTATGAGGGGAGACTGACTGGAAAAGGCACTCTGGGAAGAGACTCAATAATATGCAGGGACGGATATTCTTGGTCTCAAGCACACTACACAGTTCTACAGAACTCTACCTTGGTGACCCCGTATGTTGATGAACACAAGAACAGTCTGCGCTCCAAACACCCGGAGCAGTGCGACGACTAGATTACATGTGAACACATCAGGACTTTCAGCAGTTGGTTGGAAACACGTCTCAGAGGTGACAACACTGTTTGTGATGAGTTGTACTTGTTGTCCAGGGGACCATCTTTGACTGTATTGACTTACAAAGGATACGAGATAAATGGGAATACATTTGACACGATCGCCCAAGATCAAAAGAGCACCAACCAAAACAACGGTGTCCGCTTTGATGCAGCAACCGAGAGCGGAAAGGACACATATTATGGTTACATAGTGGACATATGGGAACTTGACTACGTACCTGCTTTTAAGGTCCCTTTGTTTAAGTGCAAATGGGTCAATCTGTTAGGCGGCGGGGTACAGGTAGACCCACAGTACGGAATGACAACAGTGGATCTGAAAAATCTTGGGTACACTGACGAACCGTTCGTCCTAGCCAATGATGTGGCACAGGTTATCTATGTGAAGGACATGTCTACCAAACCGAGAAAAAGAACAGATAAGGAAGCGAATACATCATACGATGAGCCAAAGCGCCACATAGTTCTTTCAGGAAAAAGGGACATCCTGGGGGTGGACGGCAAGACAGACATGTCTGAAGATTATGAAAAGTTTCATGAAATTCCTCCCTTCAATGTCAAGGCTGACCCAAGCATCATGATAAACAATGAAGATTATCCATGGTTACGGCGCAATAAGCAAATGACACAAGCGAAGAAAAAGTGAAGACTTTCTCCCGCAATAAGCAAATGCTATGTGGGTGAAATTATGATACCATCCCAACTTTCAACTTTTTCAGAGTTCATTTGAAATGCTTTCATGTCTTATGGTTCGAAACTTTGATACTTCGAAAGTGATTGTCCATTTTGTACACGAAGTGCATCAAGTTTTTGTCGTAACCCTCTCTACTTTTTGGAACATGCTATGTGGGTGAAATGATGATACCATGCCAACTTTCAACCTTTTCAGAGTTCATTTTGAAATGCTTTCCAATTTCAGAGTCATTTAGCTCAAAGAATGAATTAATAGCAAACAGAATGAACTACAAAACTTTTATGAAAATAAAAACAATCAATTAAAATATTATGTTATGATCAACTAAAATAAAACTATAATATTCTTCAATAGCAAAAAGAATATAATTTGTGACCTAAAATCAAACTATAAGTATTTAATTGTAAAGTATAAATAAAAAATAAATAGCAAAGAAGAAAAAAAATTTTTTATAGTAAAGTTATTCATAAACTAGTGATTCACACAAATTTTAAAAAATTCAAATTTAAACTATTCAAATTTTAAAAACTAATGGGCACTAACAGAAAGTTTATAATTTTTGTGACCTAAAAGCAAAAAAGAAATCACTAAAAAACTATAAGTATTTAGTTGTAAGTATAAATAAAAAATAAATAGAAAAAAAATTCTATTTTTATAGTAAAGTTATTCATAAACTAGTGATTCACACAAATTTTTAAAAATTCAAATTTAAACTATTCAAAATTTAAAACTAATGGCACTAACAGAAAGTTTATAATTTTTGTGACCTAAAAGCAAAAAGAAATCACTAAAAAACTATAAGTATTTAGTTTTAAGTAGAAATAAAAAAATAAAAAACCAAAAAAATGTAGAAATAAAAAAGAAAAAACCAAAAAAATGCCTCCTACTGGGCCTCCACGGCCTGAATACGACTAGAAACCCTACATGGGCCAGGATTCAGGCCCGCAGAGGCCCAATAGGCCCACAGGCAGTAGCAAGTTTAGGCCTGAAAGCCTGCATTAGAGAGGAGATCGAATGGGGAGGCACAGCAGGGCTTATAAACCAGTGCCGGCGCCCTTCAGCTAGCGATGTGGGACTAAACTTTTGGGCGCTGGCAGCACAAGGGCATTGGTCCCGGTTGGTGGCACCAACCGGGACTAAAGGGGGCATTGGTCCCGGTTCGTGGCAACAACCGTGACCAATGCCCCCCTTCAGTCCCGGTTGGTGCCACCAACCGGGACCAAAGGCCGCCGCTTCCCGCCCTTTGGGCTGCTGAAAATTGGGCTTTGGTCCCGGTTGGTGGCACCAACCGGGACCAAAGGGGGGCATTGGTCACGGTTTGTGCCACAAACCGGGACCATTGCTCTGGCTATATATACAACCCTTGCGAAATTTTCGCCAACTGCTCCATTCCCCATCGCCGACGCCGCCAGGCTGCTCGTCCTCCTCGTCGCCGTCGCTGCGCCCTGCCCCATCGCCGTCACCGTCGCCGCGCCCCAAGCCCCGCCTCCTCGATCGTCCTCCTCGTCGCCGTCGTCCGCCCTGCCCCGAGCCCCGCCTACTCGATCGTCCCCGTCGCCGCCGTGTGCCGCCCCGAGCCCGCGGCCGTCCCCGTCGCCGTGTGCCACCCTGCCCCGAGCTCCCTGCCGTCCGCCCTGCCCCGAGCCCCGCCTCCTAGATCGTCCCCGTCGCCGTGTGCCGCCCCGAGCCCGCGGCCGTCCCCGTCTCCCCATCGCCCCGCGCACACCGTCCCCGTCGCCGGCATCCCCGAGCCCGCCGTAGCTCCTTTCCCGTCGCTGGACTCCTCTCCCCGTCGCCGCCCGCCCCCAGTGAGCTCCCCCCTATCCCATCCCTGTCGCCGACGATGCCACCCATTGCCGCCGCCGCTCTTTGTTCATATATGCAAAAGTTACTTTTTTTAGAAAATCATCTATATATGTTCAGAAAAGTTCTATATGAATGTGGCTATATATATATGTTCAGAAAAGTTCTATATGTATGTGGCTATGTATGTGTATGTGGCTATGTGAATATGCAAAGAAGAGGAGATGAAGAAGATGATATATTTTCTTATTCGTGGGTGTGTCGAGAGGGTCATCGATAACTTTAGTGAATTTTAGGTTATTTTCATTTTAGGTCATTTTAGACGGGGAAGAAGGGGAAGAAGAGGGAGAAGAAGAGGGGGTCGAGAGGGGGTCTAGGGTCGCCGAGGGGTCGAGGGTCGTCGAACATGAGAGGAGGAAGAGGATAAAAAAAGAAGAGGAATAAGAAAAGAAAAAAGAGGAGAAGAAAGAATAGAGGAGAAGATCTCCTCTATTCTTTCTTCTCCTCTTTTTTTTCTTCTTCTTCCTCTTTTTTTTATCGGGCATGAGGGTCGTCGAGGGTCGCCGAGCGGTAGAGGAAGAAGAGGATAAAAAAGAAGAGGAAGAAAAAAAAAGAGAGGGGTCGACGATCGCCTAGGGGTCGAGGGTCGAGAGGGGGTCTAGGGTCGCCGAGAGGGGAGAGGAAGACGGGGAGAAATAAATAAGAAGAAGAAAAATGAAGAAAAAGAAGAGGAGAAGAAGAGGAGAGGAAGAAGAGGAAGTCTTCTCCTCTATTCTTTCTTCTCTTCTTTTTTCTTCTTCTTCTTCCTCTTTATTTTATCGGGAACGAGGGTCGTCGAGAGGGTCGCCGAGCAGTAGAGGAGAAACCCTAAATAGAAAGTATCGTCGGTGTGAGATACATGTACCGTCGGTGTCGGACACTACACCCACATCCCACAAGTGGCGCGGGCTTCGACGCCCACGTCACTTGTGGGACGTGGATGTAGTGTCCGACACCGAAGGCCACATGTATCTCACACCCACGATACTTGCTAGCTATTTAGGGTTTCCTCTACCGAAAATAAGAGGAGAAATAAATAAGAAGAAGAAAAAAGAAGAAAAAGAAGAGGAGAAGAAGAAAGGAATAGTGGAGAAGAAGAGAAAATAGAATATATTCTATTTTCTCTTTTCTCCACTATTCCTTTCTTCTTCTCCTCTTTTTTTTCTTCTTTTCTTCTTCTTCTTCTTCTTCTTCTTATTCTTCTTCTTCTTCTTATTCTTATTAGCCGGAAGTAGAGAGAGGTTTCCTAGTGTCAAAGTATTGAAGAAATCCATGCCTTCATCATTAGCCGGAAGTAACCAGGGCATGTTGGTACGAAGTTCTGCAAAGTTATTTTGGAATGGAGTCCCGGATAGAATAATCTGCTTTTTGGTACGAATTCAGCAAAGGCCTTCCAAATAGCGATATTCGGAAGGCTCTTGCTGAACTTTGTACCAAAAAGCGAATTATCCTATCTGGGACTCCGTTCCAGAACAACTTTGAAGAGCTTCGTACCATCATGCACATGTTACTTTCGCCTAATGATGAAGACATGGTTTTGTTGAATCCTTTGACACTAGGCAACCTCCCGACCCCTCGGCGATCCTCTCGAACATGAGAGGAAGAAGAGGGTCGTCTAGGGGTCGAGGGTTCCAGGGTTGTCGAGGGTTCGAGGGGTCGAGGATCGCCGAGGGGTCGAGAGAGGTTTCCTAGTGTCAAAGTATTTAAGAAATCCATGCCTTCATCATTAGCCAGAAGTAACCAGGGCATGTTGGTATGAAGTTCTGCAAAGTTGTTTTGGAATGGAGTCCCGGATAGAATAATCTGCTTTTTGGTACGAATTCAGCAAAGGCCTTCCAAATAGCGATATTCGGAAGGCTCTTTCTGAACTTTGTACCAAAAAGCGAATTATCCTATCTGGGACTCCGTTCCAGAACAACTTTGAAGAGCTTCGTACCATCATGCACATGTTACTTTCGCCTAATGATGAAGACATGGTTTTGTTGAATCCTTTGACACTAGGAAACCTCCCGACCCCTCGGCGATCCTCTCGAACATGAGAGGAAGAAGAGGGTCGTCTAGGGGTCGAGGGTTCTTCTCCTCTATTCTTTCTTCTCCTCTTATTTTTCTTCTTCTTCCTCTTTTTTTATCGGGAACGAGGGTCGTCGAGGGACATAGATGTAGTGTCGTCGTTGTCGATATATACCCCCTCCCGATAGCTTACTATGATTAGGTAGCTAGTTCTACGTTTGGCACTAATATATCCATCTGTCATGTTTGAATAATAATTGCCATGTTGTAAATATTTGTAGAAACTATGGACACCGCCCTAGACGAAGTAACAAAAGAAGCGTTGTTGAGGGACATAATCGCAGAAGGAAGTGATGCCATCTCGTTGTTTCTCAACGAAACCGATGGTCTGGAAGGAGAGGGTGAACAAGCTGGCTACGGTGACCTAATGCCGGTGCAAGAAGAAGAACATGAGGACGGCTCCGGTGACCCAATGCCGGTGCAAGAAGGAGACCGTGATGACGGCTCCGGTGACCGAACCGAGTCCGGCCAGGTATATATATTAGTTAAGCCTATGCTGACTAGCTGATTGATGCATTCATTGTTTTGGTATGTACACATATTAATTAAGTCTTTGTTCTTTTTTCTAGCCCTCCGGATCGAGCACAACTTCGGTAAAGAGACGAGGCCCGAAGAAAAAGTTGAGCTCGGATGAAAAGTTTGAGATCATAGCAATCGCGCCCGACGGCCAACCTATTGAACCCCTCCGGACAAAGAGCGCATTTGTTGCTCAGTGCGGGGTTCTAGTTAGGGACAAGATCCCGATAAGCATCCAACAATGGTTTAAGCCGGCTACAGAAGACCCTGAGGTCTCTTACGTCAATGATATGCAGAAAAATGATCTTTGGACCGAGCTGAAGTCAAATTTCACCCTACCGCCTGAGGATAATCCAGAGAACCCAGTTAAAGAGAAATTAATCAAGTCTTTTGCTCTGAAGAGGATGGCAGAACTATTCAGGAGGTGGAAGAAAGAGCTGAATAAGTTTGTCGAAAATAATGAGACACCAGAATTTAAGGGCAGATATGAGAATATCAGAGATCACTGGCCCGCATTTGTGGCCCACAAGACATCGGAAAAGAGTAAGAAGATGTTGGCGACAAACAAACAAAATGCTGCGAAGAAGAAGCTTCACCATCGCACGGGGTCAGGTGGCTACCTCGTAGCCCGGCCTAAGTGGTCCAAGACTGAGAATGATCTGGTTCATAAAGGGATCGAACCAGAGACAATTAACTGGCCAGACCGTTGCCGGACTTGGTTCTTGGGGGCTGGCGGAACACTGGACCCTGTAACAGGGAAGTGCATTTGGACGAACGATCAAATGGACATACCAGTCAGTAAGCTTAAGCAGTATATCGAAGCAGCGCAGGAAGGGACGTTCTTTCCAGACAGAGAGAACGACGAGCTCACAATGGCCCTCGGGAATCCTGAGCACCCTGGACGGACACGAGGCACGCCAGGCTCCATTCCATGGAAGGTTGGGTTTCCGGACGCAGGCGGTTACAAATCCCATGAGAGGAGGAAAAAAGTGCAGCAAACCCAAATGCAGGCGCTGCAAGCAAGGGTAGATGCGATAGAGGAACGAGAAGCAAATCGCAGCAAACGTACTACCGAAGCCTCCCCCGAAGCTACCCCGCCATCTCAGCGTAGAAGCAGCGTGGCTTCCACCGAGCTGCTTCAGCCGGAGCATGCCTTGACGGCTCCTGCCAGCTATCCCGTGGATGCTATAACAGAGTCTCAAAATTGCCACCTTATGACGCAATGGATGAATTTGAAGGTCAAGGCGGCTGTTGGCTCTGTTTTTCCTACTGAACCCGGCGCAACTTTTCACTGCCGGTCGATTCCAGAAGGATATGCTAGGGTGATGGTGGATGAGATAACGGAGGGATTTGAGGACCTCCAGCTTGACCACCCTACCGGTGAAGGGGAGACTCGGCTGGGGTCTGCTCTGAAGACTCCATGCCTATGGCGGAAGGAGCTCATCAACCTTCCGAACTGGACGCCACCGCCTCCTCCTCCTCCTCCGGCGAGTCAGGGCACTCCGCCTCCACCACCTCCTCCTCCGGCGAGTGACGATCAGGGCCCTCGGCCGGCTCCTTCTCCGGCGCGCGGTGGCACTCCGCCTCCTTCTCCGCCTGCGCCGACGCGCCCGAGCAGCCAACCTCCTCCTTCTCCGCCTCATCAGCAAGGGCGGAAGAGACCTGCCGCCGCTCCAGCTGCTCCGGCGCGTCGTAGTCCTTCTCCTCCGCCTCTTAAGCAAGTAAAGAAGACAACCGCTACGTCTGCTCGGTCGGCGTCTAGCAGTACAACCAGAGGCGGGAGGACATACAGATTCGGTCCTTCTCTGAAGACTCCAGAGAAGTTACCATACGAGAGGACCCAGGAGGAGAATGCCGAGATCGCGCGAGAAGAAGTGAAGAAATTCTTTGAAGGGGTGAAAGCAAAGAAACATCCACCTCCGAAGGAGAAGGTAGATCGGGTGAAAGTGAAGCGCACTCTGGCTGCCCTGACAAAACCACCGAAGTCTGATTCGCCGAAAGGAAACTATGACCGCATTATTGGAAAGGAATTTGCCGAAGTGGAGCGGTCGGGAAGTACTGTCAGTGATCAAAGGCTGAAAGAACGACGAGCTGGGAAACAAATTGCCCAGCTCGGCGAACAAGCGAAGCAATCGTGCCCCCCGCTCAAGGTGCCTAGCCAAAACGTCGATAATGATCCGAGGATGGTGCCCGGTTATAGCAATCTTGCAGATTACCTGCCCGACGAAGTACATTATGAACCCATGGACGTGCAGATACAAAGATACGAGTACGGGAAGCCTCTCATCAAAGATGAAAGATCTCTATCAACGATGATGCGAAGATTGCATGATTGGTACTTGAAAATCTGCAGAGACTCTGGGGGGAGGAGTACTTTGTATGCGAGAGTTAAACCGGAGCATGACCTCGTTGGAATTGATCTGTTGCCTGTTCCATTTGAGGAGTTCTATCAGTTCTTCAATCAATTGGCCCTCGATAAAACAACGGTCGCCTGCTACTGTCTGTAAGTAGTACTACTTCTGTCATTAAGTTTCTCTATATAGCTTAGCTCTTTCATTGCATGTATTTATAATCATCCTCACTATATTATGCAGATTGAAGATCGTCGAATTGAAGAAAAGACAAGTCGGTGATATTGGGTTCATTAACACATATCTCATAGATGCAACTCAGGTTAAACTTCATGCCGCAGCTACCGAGGCCAGCTTGCTACGATCGTTCGTAATAAATCAAAACAAAGATATAATACTCTTTCCTTGCAACTTCAGGTGAGTGTTACTGTCGTGTGCGTATTCGGTTTCCCTTATATATTAGTCAAGGTTATAGTAATGTAATTGATGAGTTATGCATGTGTGTGCAGTTACCACTATATTCTCCTAGAGATTAAGCTTGAGCAGGGAGTAGTAACCGTCTTGGACTCTAAACGAAAAGATCCCAAGGAGTATGCGGACATGACTGAAATCCTCAAGAAGTAAGTTAAATCGATCATTATCCACCATATCAGCAACTTTGTTCATTTCCTGATATCAAGTAATTGTTTTCTTTGTCCGGCAGGGTTTGGAGAAAATTCACCAAAACAGTTCCGGGACTGCCGAAGGAGCTGGAATTTAGACACCCGAAAGTAAGTACTATAGTAGCATGTTCCGCGCATCTCCTAGTGATTCAAGCGCTAGTTTCATCAATACCATTTAGCATTCTTGCTTATCAGTTTGATTGACCTCTATTTCTTGTAAAGTGGTTGTGGCAGGAACAAGGGAATGATTTCTGTGGATACTACATCTGCGAGTCCATCCGCCACACGACCTGTGAGCGGGGCGGGTACTCTAACGAACAATATGAAGTACGTAAATAACAACATTCACAATTTTATTTTATTACCATCATTTGTGTTGAGTTTCATTCATTTATATATATATATGTATTGACCCCCTTCTTCAAATTAGATGTTTCGGAAGCGGGATGAACTCCTAGCACCAGCTCGCATGCGAGAAATTCAAGGGGAATTGGCGGCATTCTTTCTTGACCACGTGATCCCTGAAGACGGAGAATTCTATGTGGACCCTGAGTCCGTATGATTACATTTGTAAGAGATAATTATTGTATATATGTAGCCGGTAGTGTCAGATAGATATACGAGAACTTGTTGTTCGACCAATCTCTCGGAGAAGGAGAGGTGGTCGATATCACTTCTCTCTGTATATATGCATATATGTTCATGACGATTTTCTGTTTCCTTCATTTGCTTACTAGCTAGCTAGCGTGTCTAGTCCTCTCTATATACGTATGTATAGTACGTAGCGTCGACCAAGCACGGACATAAGAGAGGACACTTCTCTCTATTAATTATAACTAGCTAACACAATATATGAAACACCTAAATTAACCCCGCAAAACCCCCAACCCCCCCTTTCAAAAAAAACAAAAAACCCAGCCACAGAAGTGCTGACGCGTGGATGCCTATTGGTCCCGGTTGGTGCCACCAACCGGGACCAAAGGGTCTCCTGACTGGGCTCTGCGCAATGCCCACGTGGAGGGCCTTTAGTCCCGGTTCTGGATTGAACCGGGACTAAAGGGGGGAGGTATTAGTACCGACACTTTAGTCCCGGTTCCGGAACCGGGACTAAAGGCCCTTACGAATCGGGACTATAGGCCCTTTTTCTACCAGTGGATCTTCAGAAAGAACCATGTTCATTGAATCCGATTCAACTAAAGTTGGAGAAACAGACACCCACTAGCCACCTGTGTGCGAAGCATGTCGGTAGAACCAGCCTCGCGTAAGCGTACGCGTAATGTCGGTCCAGGCCGCTTCATCCAACAATACCGTCGAATTGAGAATCAACTAGTGACGGCAAGCAATATGTATATACCCACACCCACAACTCCTTTGTGTTCTACTCGTGCATATAACATCTACGCATAAACCTGGCTCGGATGCCACTATTGGGGAACGTAGTAATTTCAAAAAAATTCCTACGCACACGCAAGATCATGGTGATGCATAGCAACAAGAGGGGAGAGTGTTGTCCATGTACCCTCATAGACCGTAAGCGGAAGCGTTATGACAACGCGGTTGATGTAGTCGTGCGTCTTCACGATCGACCGATCCTAGTACCGAACGTACGACACCTCCGCGATCTGCACACGTTCGGCTTGGTGACGTCCCACGAACTCACGATCCAGCAGAGTGTCGAGGGAGAGCTTTTTTCGTCAGCATGAAAGCGTGATGACGGTGATGATGATGCTACCGGAACAGGGCTTCGCCTAAGCACGGCTACGATATGACCGAGGTGGATTATGGTGAAGGGGGGCACCGAACAGGGCTAAGAGATCAATGATCAACTTGTGTGTCCATGGGGTGCCCCCCTCCCCCGTATATAAAGGAGTGGAGGAGGGGGAGGGGTCCGACCTCCTAGGCGCACCCCAAGGGGAGTCCTACTCCCATCGGGAGTAGGATCCCCCCTTCCCTAGTTGGATTAGGAGAGAAGGAAGGGGGAGGAAGGAGGAAGGAGGAAGGAAAGGGGGGCCGGGCCCCCTCCCAATTCGGATTGGGCTTGGGGGGGCACGCCCTCTCCTTTGCTCCCTTCTCCTCTCTCCCACTATGGCCCAATAAGGCCCATATACCTCCCGGGGAGTTCCGGTAACCTCCGAGTACATCGGTAAATGCCCGATCTCACCCAGAACCATTCTGATGTCCAAATATAGTCGTCCAATATATTGATCTTTATGTTTTGACCATTTCGAGACTCCTCGCCATGTCCATGATCATATGCAGGACTCCGAACTACCTTCGGTACATCAAAACACATAAACTCATAATACTGATCGTCACCGAACGTTAAGCGTGCAGACCCTGCGGGTTCGAGAACTATGTAGACATGACTGAAACTCACTTCCGGTCAATAAACAATAGCGGAACCTAGATTCTCATATTGGTTCCTACATATTCTATGAAGATCTTTATCTCTCAAACCGCATAACAACATACGTTGTTCCCTTTGTCATCGGTATGTTACTTGCCCGAGATTCAATCATCGGTATCTCAATACCTAGTTCAATATTGTTACCGTCAAGTCTCATTACTCCTTCCGTAATGCATCATCCCAAAACTAACTCATTAGTCACAATGCTTGCAAGGCTTATAGTGATGTGCATTACCGAGAGGGCCCAGAGATACCTCTCGGATACTCGGAGTGACAAATCCTAATCTCGATCTATGCCAACTCAACAAGCACCATTGGAGACACCTGTAGAGCACCTTTATAATCACCTAGTTACGCTGTGATGTTTGGTAGCACACTAAGTGTTCCTCCGGCATTCGGGAGTTACATAATCTCATAGTCATAGGAACATGTATAAGTCATCAAGAAAGCAATAGCAACAAACTAAACGATCATCGTGCTAAGCTAACGGATGGGTCAAGTCAATCACATCATTCTCTAATGATGTGATCCCGTTAATCAAATGACAACTCATGTCTATGGTTAGGAAACATAACCATCATTGATTCAACGAGCTAGTCAAGTAGAGGCATACTAGTGACACTCTGTTTGTCTGTGTATTCACACATGTATTAAGTTTACGGTTAATACAATTCTAGCATGAATAATAAAAATTTATCATGAAATAAGGAAATAAATAATAACTTTATTATTGCCTCTAGGGCATATTTCCTTAAACACTTATATAATTTTGAGAGTTTGATAAATAGTAATGGTAGTTAGCACGGGATATGAATTTGGTCCTAATATGATAGGTATTCAAGAGGGATATAATAAAAACTTTCATGTAGATCACTGAATATGATAAGTTTGATTCCTCGTAGTAGTTTTGCAATATAAATATTGTAATATGTGGGAGGTACTAGTGAATGATTGTGGTTTAGTAAGAATATTGGTGTTAAGGTTTGTGATTCCCGAAGCATACATGTATGGTCTCTAGTTATGCTAAGAAGCTGGAGCATGATTTATTATTGAGTGTCTTCTTTTGCGTGAAGGTCGGGGGCATGCGATGGTTAACTCCTACCAACCTCCCCCCTAGGAGCATGCATAGTAGTACTTTGCTTCGAGGGCTAATAAACTTTTTCAATAAGTATGTGAGTTCTTGATGACTAATGTGAGTCCATGGATTATACGCACTCTCACATTTCTGCCATTTGCTAGCCTCTCAGGTACCGTGCATTGCCCTTTCTCACCTCGAGATGTGGTGCAAACTTCACCGTTGCATCCAAACCCTATGATATGATACACTCTATCATACATAAGCCTCCTGATAGCTTCCTCAAAACAGCCATCATACTTGCCTATTATGACATTCCCATAGCCATTCCGAAATATATTGACATGCATCTTCCACCGTTCCGTTTTTATGACACACATCACCATTGTCATATTGCTTTGCATGATCATATAGCTGACACAGTATGTGTGGCTCAGCCACCGTTCATCATTTTTTATACATATCACGCTAGATCGTTGCACATCCTGGTACACCGCTAGAGGAACTCATATAGAGTCATATTTTGTTCTAATATTGAGTTCTAATTTTAAGTTGCAAGTATAAAAAAGTGTGATGATTATCATTATTCATTATTAGAGCATTGTCCCAAGTGAGGAAAGAAAAAAAGAAAAAAAAAGAGGCCAAAAAGAGCCCATGAGAAAAAAGGCCAAAAAGAGCCCAACAAAAAAAGAAAATGAGAGAAAAATATAGAAGGGGTAATGTTACTATCTTTTTCCACACTTGTGCTTCAAAGTAGCACCATGTTTTCATATAGAGAGTCTCCAATGCTTCCATTTCCATATACTAGAGGTAATTCTTTTTAGAAGTTGACTTGTATATTCCAATGACGGGCTTCCTCAAATGCCTGAGGTCTTCATGAGCAAGCAAGTTGGATGCACACCCACTTAGTTTTATTTTTGAGCTTTCATACACTTATAGCTCTTAGTGCATCTAGTGCATGTCAATCCTTACTCCTTGCATTGACATCAATTGATGGGCAGCTCCATAGCCCGTTGATTAGCCTCGTCGATGTGAGACTTTCTATTTTTTCGTGTTCTCCATATAAATCTCTACTACCGTACTCTATTCCACCCATAGTCCTATATCCATAGCTCGCGCTCATGTATTGCTTGAGAGCTGAAAATGCTAAAGCGCGTTAAAAAGTATGAACCAATTGCTTGGCTGACACCGGGATAGTGCATGATTTATATTTTGTGTTAAGAAGATGCAGTGTGACTAGGTTATATAATTTTGTAGGGATAACATTCTTTGGCAATGATATTTTGAAAGGCATGATTGTTTGTTGGTATGCCTGAGTATTGATGTGTTTATGCCAAATTATAGACTATTGCTTTGAGTCATTCGGATCTTAATATTCATGCCACAAAATAGATTACAAGATGAATATGATAGGTAGTATCCCACATAAAAAATTCTGTTTTTATCATTTACCTACTCAAGGATGAGCCAAAATTAAGCTTGGGGATGCTGACACGTCTCCAACATATATATAATTTTTTATTATTCCATGCTATTATAGTATCAATCTTGGATGTTTATTTTGCAATTATATATCATTTTTTGGGACTAACCTATGAACTTAGTGCCTAGTGCTAGTTGTTGTTTTTTGCTTGTTTTTGGCTATTCAGAAAATCAGTACCAAACGGAGTCCAAACGCTACAAAACTTTTTGACGATTTTTTATGGACTAGAAGGGACACTAAAATCTTCGGCAGAAGACCTGAAGTGTCACTAGGCAGCGACAAGCCTGCCAGGCGCGCCCTGGGGGCGCCCCCAGGCTTGTCAGCCCCTCGTGATACCTTTTGACCTAATTCCAATGCTATAAATTCCCAAATATTCTCAATACATCAGAGATCCACCCAAAATACTTTTTCCATCACCGCAAGTTTCTGTTCTTCGGAGATCCCATCTGGAGACTTTTTCCGATACTCTGCAGGAGGGGGAATCGATCACGGAGGGCCTCTACATCAACCTTGCCGCCCTTCCCATGCTGTGTTAGTAGTTTACCACAGACCTAATGGTCCATAGCTAGTAGCTAGATGGCTTCTTCTCTCTCTTTGATCTTCAATACAATGTTCTCCACGATGTTCTTAGAGATCTATTCGAAGCAATCCTTTTTTGCGGTGTGTTTGTTGGGATCCGATGAATTGTGTGTTTATGATCAAATTATCTTTGATATTATTTGAGGCTTCTCTGAACTCTTTTAGGAATGATTGTTATAGCTTTGTATTTCTCTCTGATCTATCTGTTTGGTTTGGCCAACTTGATTGATTTATCTTGCAATTGGAGAGGTGCTTTGTGATGGGTTCGATCTTGTGTTGCTCAATCCCTGTGACAGAAAGGGACATGACACGTACTTGTATCATTGACATTAAGGATAAAAAGATAGGGTTTATTCATATTGATTGGGCTTACTTTGTCTATATCACGTCATCTTGCTTAAGGCGTTACTGTAATAGTAGTAGATGCAGGGAGGAGTCGGTCTACTTGTCTCGGATGTGATGCCTATACATGATCATTACCTTGGATATCGTCATAACTATGCGCTTTTCTGCCAATTGCCGAACAGTATTTGTTTACCCACCATATGCTATGTTCAAGAGAGAAGCCTCTAGTGAAAACTATGTCCCCCATGTCAATTTTAATCATATGTCAAAATTCAAAAATAATTTTTTGCACTTTATTTACTTTTATTTTATTTTGTCTTTTTGTTTATCTATCTATGACTGCGAGATTTGGTCCTTGCAATTAACCGCCAAGGGATTGACAACCCCTTGTTTGCGTTGGGTGCAAGTATTTCTTAATTTGTGTGTAGGTGTCGTTCACGAGGTATTGCGTGGTTCTTCTACTGGATTGATAACCTTGGTTCTTAACTGAGAGAAATAATTATCTCTACTGTACTACATCATCTTCTCCTCTTTGAGGAAATTCCAACGCAACTCACAAGTAGCAAGCGCCTCCATTGCCAAAACGCAAAAGTGCTCCGCCTCGGGCTTCGTGAGGAAGAAGAACACGAAGGTAAAGGCGGCACGACACGCCAGGGAATAGGCCCACACCATCAGTCGCATGTCCGACTGCATCTCCTCGACGTCGGAGAGCGACACACCAGCACGTTGACTACGAAGATGACGATCCTCCTGCCACAATTAAGTCAAGCCGCCCACCATTGCTTTATGTTTATATTTTAGTTGTTTCATTTTTGTTTAGGTTGAATTTGAACTCCATTTGCCCGTTTGGATGAACTAATTGCATATCGGGTGTCTGAGTTATGCTCTCATTGTGATCTATGTACTATGCATGAGTTTGTATGTAATAGGGTATTCGAAAATTTGGGGTTTCTGATTGTTAAAGGAGCAAAATGGCCTATGTCTGGGCACTGTCAGCGGACACGCCCCGACGCGCCCACGAACTTATGGGGCAGCAAAAAACTAACGCGGTTATAGATGATCTAAGCTCCAACTGTGTCGCGTGCAATGCCTACAGATGGCCCAAGCTCACACCAAAATAAATTGCACAGAAAATGGGGACCTCATATTTACCGCTTAATGCGCAGAATTATTTCCTACTAGTCGTCAACCCGTGCAGCTGCACGGGCTAGTTATTTCGGTGAAATGTTGCTTCAATTTGTAGGAATAGAAATACATTAAAACCAAGTATAGGGTTATACATGTGAAAATTTACTTTCAAAACATGTATATTTTACAGTTAGTAGAGAAAAACTCCATGGTCAAACTGTATAATATGATCCTATAATTTGACAAATCATTGTTGCTTTATGTTCTCTCTTATTTACATTACGTAGAGCCAACATTTTATAGATATAGTGACTCCTTTTCTGAATATTAACAAAAAATGTTTCAACACAGAACAACATGGCTATGAAATAAATATGATGATGAAAAAGTAAACGGGGTAAAAAGAAATCCAGAAAACTGGTTGTGGTTGGAGAGGTCCCTGTATTTCATAGGTATAATGCATACCATTCAAATTAGAAGGCAATCTTAGAGAGTTGCCAACTCAATATTTCTCATCAACCACCCAAAAATATATCCCATGACATATTACAGAGCCATTTGTGTGCTTTTATCTCTACCCGGATTACATGTGAATATTTCTACAACTTTTTGGTAAATACAAATATTTGTATATTGATGTTGTGCTCTTCAATTCAGACTCACACGGGTGTCTATAAATATATGGTAATTTGACCAACCGAAGACGCACTGAACTCTAAATACAACAATGCAATATTAATAGACAATGGTAACATTTTGAGCATCTACAATAGTACATTAGGAAGTGGCGCAACTGCAAACATGCAGCTGCTCGGGACGGCAATTAAGTAACCTACGAAATCATTATATATTTTACAAAGATGACGTTTGGAATGTGAGACCATAGTACCCATGATTTTCCATTGGGAGGTTGTTGCATAGTGATGTAATATTTCCTGCTTAGTGGTATGCACCTGTATTATTATAGTTATATCTGGGTAAGCATCCCATGCACATTTCTATATATAACCAATGTATATATGACATACCATGTTTGGATGAGTTAGACAGCTATTTTTTTTCTTCCTTCAAGTGAGAAATTTTGTAAATTTCATATATGACAGCTCTTGTACTTTCAATACTTATTCACATTGGTGAACTGAATATGGGAACAAAAGAGCATTTGTTATTTGTAGTAATACTATTATTCCACGATCAACCCAAATTGCTCAGTGCAATTCTCTAATGTCCTTGGCCAATGTAATGTGTTTTCTACGCAAGGTGGCAGGGGCAATAAAATTCTCAATAAGTAGCAGTCAGCTCTTTGTTTATTGGTCCAAGAGAGAGGTTTCTTTTTTGCGTACGAAACTACAATTTTACAAAAGTAATTAACAGTGCACAATTTGTTTACGTAACTACAACTTTACAAAAGCAGGCCATAAGAAGATTTTACTGACCCTTCGCTCAGACTGAGAATTTAGAAATAATATGACTTTGAGTAAGAATAAGCTATGAAGAAAAAATCATAATACTGAAGCGTCACTTTGTCTGACCGTACAGAAGATTAACATATGTTTATATCCATATCTAAGATACAGTTCTTTTTATGAAATAGCATATTATTTATTCAGTCTCCTTTTCTGTTAGATTGTCTGCTTCTCAGTAAGGATTTTGTGAGACGTACATTTAGATGTAGGATAAACATATAGGCAGGAGTATAAGGATTTTGTGCACTCATCAGAGTAAAAAAAATTGAATAGCCCTACTCCTAACTAAGCTAACCAATGAACATCATAAAAAAATATTTTCCTTTTTTCGTAGTCCAAGACCACACACGCTGCCACAGTCTGGAGTATATAGATGAGCGCCATGAACATAGGCTTGATGGATCGATCTACTCATCACTAACCACGAAATATCTCAAGAGGGGTGGCCTTGTGGGCAACGGATTGCTCACCAATTGACAGATCTCTTGGATTTTAGGGTGGCTGTAGTTTGCTTGAAACAATCCAGGTCGTGAGAGAGACAGAGACTAAGAGAGGCCATGCAGGACATCCAGTAGACCTGTGATGGCATGATGTCCGGTTGCATGACTGCAGGAAAGGAGATGGAAGTATCATAGGCGTGTGGTAGCACGGCACGATGACCCATGGCATCTGTCTTGCGAACCCAAAATCAGATGAATGAAATGAATGACACATGTACCTTTTTATTGTGGCATCTGTCCTCTCCCTTTTGATTTGAATTTGAACATCTAGTTTACTACATATGCATCAGCCATAGCTGCACGCATGTACCTGCCATTATCTGAAAGACCAGCAGTGGTTATGCTTGTGCGAAGAGCAAAATAAACAGAATAAGGTCAGAGCTATAAACTGAGAGGATTTCTCTTGATTTTATAGAGGAATTACGGGTTGCAAACTGGCAATCGTAGTTCTTTCCTGAGTGCGATAGAGAATCGAAAACCTAACTGTGATTTGAGAAACAAAAATCTTGGATGTAGAAAAATAGCTATGTAAAAGATATCTGTTACCTGGCGTACCATTTTTAATGCCAAGTAATAATACAATATTTTTGTTTCCATAAAGCATAGACGATTCACTGCGGTGAGTGAAGAGTATCAACCACTTTTATCTCTCGTCTATATTTCTCTTGCTGGACAAACTCCCTCACTTGTTTGTTCTAGAGAAAAAGCAATTTATTAGGTAGAGAATCAGTTAAAAGATAAGGCATGGCAAGATCTTGTGCTAGATCCTAGCACACCCATAACCATCACATCTACTCGGAATAAAAGCTCGAACTATAATTATGAGCGCAAATAATGGAGGAGAAAAATGCATGCAAATGTCGGTGTTTATGCTACATTCATGTTACTCTCCACTCCAAAGTAAGCTTTCTCGCCGGAATACCGTTTATACCTATTTCCGCCTTCATGGGATAGAGGAATGATTCAATGTGTCTAAGAAAATACTACTAATGAGTCATACTGCGGATTAGCCAACATCTTGTGTCCGGCTTATTTTAGTCGGTAGCTTTACTGATGATGTCGACTGCCCAAACCGCTTCACTTTGCCACCAATACACCTGATCAGCTGCTGCATCAACCATTGTGAGAATTACTCCCTAATTGACCAAAAATAGAAGATTGATTGTTGTGTGGTTCAAACCTGAAAATGGTGGAGATTAGTAGGTTGAGTCGTACTGCAGATTAGCCAAACTCTTGTGTCAGGGTCAGCCTTATTTTAGTCAGTAGCTTTACTGATGATGCCCGCAGCCAATCCTCTTCACTTTACGACCAATACACCTGATCAAGTGCTGCATCAACCATTGTCAGAATTATTCACTAATTGACCCAAAATAGATGATTGATCGTTGTGTGGTTAAACCTTAGAACGGTGGAGATTAGGAGGTTGGAGAAGGGATTGGGAATAGGCTCGAGCTGAACGTAGCTTTTTCAGATTGGATATGATATTTTCCAAGAAGCTTTAGGATTCATCAACAAAATCACAGGGAAGGAGAGGAGAGCTGATGTAGGGTTTAAGGGAACAAATACGCATGTGAGGCACCAGAACAGATTAACAATCAAAAAACGATCTTGTTGCTGGCAAAACGTTCTTACTTTTGTATCTTGCAAAGAGGAAGATGCGGGAGAGTCGCCCTAGCCTTCTAACGACGAACCGACAGATAATGGCGGGCGGCAGGGCAGCAGCAGCGCCTTGCTCGCTGATGTATCTTGTGCACTTCGTTCCTTCCCATGGCCGGCCAGTCAGCCTCTTCGAAGTCCACAGGTGCGCCTACTATATGTTTCCATCGTCTGCGCAGGCGTGCTTGACCTAGCAAAGGTTTTTTGCTTTTGCAGCCTACATAGAATCGCCAGGGAGGACGTTGTCACGTCTGAGGTTGGATAAATCCTTTTTTTTCTTTTACGTCCTATAGAGAAGTAATCACGTAGGAAGTGGGATAAAGCATGAGGACTTCTGAAGAGACTCATTTTTTCACGTGGGAGGTGGGATAAAGCGTTTTTTTTCTTTTGCAACCTATGAAGAAATATTTACCTAGGAAGTGGGATATAGCATGAGGAAATAATTCGGTCCCACCAAGATAAACAGCTCGTAAAATCTAATTAACGTGGGAATTTCTTGGGAGTCTAGAATTAGTATAGGTATAGATAGATTCGTAGGAAACACGCACCTTGCTTGTCTATTTTTCTCTCATCCACTCCCCATTAAAAAAAACTCCACCTCCTTGTTTAGAAAAAAATGGGTACAGTTTTTTATAAGTTTGGCAATGCTCGTAAATTCAAAAACTATTCTCAAATTTATAAAATATTCATGGATTTTAAAAAAATGCAAATAAAATATTCATAAATTTAAGAATGTTGCCAAAATTATCTTAAATTTGAAAAGTTCTCATAAAGTTTTAAAGTATTCATGAACTAAAAAAGTTCATGAATTAAAAAACGTCCACTTAAAATCCTTCAAGAGTTCTAAAATGTTCATGAATTTTAGAAAGTGTTCATGAATTATAAAAGAAAAAAATGTTAGAAAAAGAAGAAAAAATAGAAAAAGGGTAAACTAGCAAAGTAAACACATGGAAAGAAAGGGAAAAACTGGCAAAATTAGAAGGTTTATAAAATCAGAAAAAGACATAAATTATGAAGTATATATGGGCCGACTCGGTACTGTGTGCGCACATTTACCGTTAGTGAAGGCAATTGAAGCCGCCCTTCGTCCGCTGCCTTGTTTCGGAAGTTTCTATAAAAATAGGGCAAGAAGAAATTCTAGAAAAACATTGACTGAAGGGAGATCCAAGCTCGGAGGGGGTTTCACCCTCTGGTGGGCCATGAACACCATGGACTAGAGGGGTAAACCTCTACCCGCCTAGCGGAGAGGCCGAGGAAGAAGGAGAATGAGGGGGGCCTTGCTTCTCGTCAACTAGGAATGTGTTGGGCCCCCTAGTGCAAGGGTTTAGCAAGTACAATTTCCCTTTAGTGCTCTCAAGATTTAACAAGACAACATGAGTTTACTAACATAACCAATGATCATAACCTGCACAAACAGATACAAAACGGCCTTGGCTCCCAAAGGAACATTTTTTGAATATATGGTCAATATTTTTTCTATTTAATATTTTCCAAATGCTTGTTTAATATTTTCCAAATACATGTTCAACATTTTCCAAATGATTTTTTAATATTTATCAAATACTTGTTCAATATTTCTCAGATGCTTGATTAATGTTTTCCAAATACTTGTTTAACATTTTTTTTCAAATTCTTGATTAAAAATTTTATATTCATGATAAAAATATCATGTTTTTTTATGCATGATCAACAGTTTTTCTGTACACATTCATCATTTTCTGCTAGCTTGACTAACATTTTTCAAATACTTGTTCAACAATTTCCGAATGCTTAATTAACAGTTTCAAATACATGTTCAACATTTTCCAAATACTTGCTCAATATTTTTCAAAAAACATTTCTACAATTTTCAAATATTTGTTAAAAAATTTACGATTGCTTGATTAACATTTTTTCAAATATTTTTCGACATTTTTCAAAACTTATTCAACATTTTCCGAATACTTGATTAACATTTTTCAAATACTTGTTAAACATTTACCAAAAACTTTTGTAGAGTGCTTTTTGTAATATATATATTGAAGTCTACACAAAAGTACAAAACTAAAGCAAAAAGCGGAAAAATAAAATATTAATAAAACAGAAAAACAGGCTGTGGCCTCCTGCGTGCGTGGGCTGGCCCACCTTGCCGGCCCCATTCAGCGATTTGGAAGTTAAACTTGCCTAACGCGGGATATAGGGGCGGGGTGCCAATATTTTTTTCATGTTGGTATTTTTTTTTACTTCGTTAAAACATGGTTAGGGTTTAAAATAAAATCAAATTTTGAAATCTTCATGAGACTAATAAATGTTCTAAAAAATTCAAAAAACTTGTGACATAAAAAAGCTATTCTTGAATTCACAAATGTTCATGATTTTAACAAATGATGAATTATAAAAATGCTCATGAATTCACGAAATGTTCATTACTTTGACAAATGTTTGTGAATTCGAAAAAGGTTCCCAAATTTTAGAAAATGTTCAACAAAAAATATTTATGAATGCTAAAATGTTCCCGAATTAAAAATGGTACGTGAAATTCAAGAAAAAGGAAATTCAAAAAATGTCCACGGTTTTCGAACGGATGTATTCCAATTCAAACAATTGTTCATGATGTTGAAAACATATTCATGATTTCAAAAAATGTACGCCACTCGTTAAAATCTTCATGATTTCAAAAATTATGTTTTTCCACTCTAAAATTGTTAAGGATGCCAAAAAAGTTATTAAGTTCTAAGAAAGTATTAAGATTCCAATTTGTGATTAGATGAAAAAAATTGAGTTACATGAACAAAATTTCAATTCGATGAACATTTAAAAAATTCATCTACATTTTTTTTTCTAAAAATAATGAACATTTTTTGATAGTTTAATGAAATTTTTTGCTAGTTTCTAAAAATTGTGATAAATATTTTTGGAATTTGATGAACTATAAATATTGGTGATTCTCTAAAAATGTTGGCAGAGCGAAAACGCAAAAATAAGGAAAACAGAAAAGTAAAAACACCCTGAATAAAATGAATATACAAGAAAGTAAAAATAAAAAAATAAAACGAAAAGAAAAGCAAAAAACGGTTTGGGAAGGTTTTGAACTGGGATCTATGCACTTGGGCCGACCTAAAACACGTAGCGAGCGGGGAGATGGGTGCGCATTTGGTCGACAGTTCGCGTCCTGCATGGGAATAGGATTCCTGGAACTGACCTCCATGTATCAGGCTGAGCCAAAGAAACAGTTTTTGCAGGGACAATATGTCCAGAACACTACACAAACTGACCCTTATCGTCGGGGGTGCAGTTCTAACTCGCTTCTAGCGAGTCAAAGGGAAGACTCGCCTGCAGCGAGGTGCTAGAGGGGCCGGCCCAAGCGTGTGTGGCCACAGTCTCGTTTTTTTCATGTTTTTTGTTTTTGTTTTGTTTCATTTTTACTTTCATTTATACTTTCAAATATTTTAAATAAATATATTACCATAAGTTCTTTACATAAAATATTTTAAAAACGTTGACCAAGCATTTAAAAACTGTTAAATGTGTATAGAGAAAATGTTTCTCATGTATACAAAAAATATGCAATGTGCGTAAAAAAATTGATCTTGTATTTTTTAAAATAACAAGTATCTAGATTTTTATAAATTTGTACAGAAAAATCATTGACCATGTATTCAAAAAATGTTAACTTGTATTTGAATTTTTTAATCAAGCAATTGAAAAATATGTCAAATGTGTATATAAAAATGTTGGCCATCTATTAAAGTATGTTGGTCTAGTATTTAATAAATGTTACTCAAGAATTTGGAAATATGTTAAATGTGTATAGAAAAACTATGGACCAGATGGTAAAATGTGGATCTGATAGTCGGAATATATCAACATGGGATCTATTTTTGAAGCTCTCGTCGCGACGGATTTATTTTTAATGGTGAAAACAGATTTTGAATCGGATCGACGGTTTGAGCTACTAGACATTTTAAATTTGAATTTCTATGTAATCTTTACAAACATTATAGTTTTTGTCTTATATGCATGCATGCACACTTAAACCATAGGTATACATCACAACTTGAAAAAGAGTTAGCTGAGCTAAGTCAAAATGCATATATGCACGAGGGTGTTCGGTAATGATACTAATTTCCTAACATTCACCAATTACCGACGTCCAAACTTTTATTATAGATTTGAGAAAGTTCACGAATTTGTAAAAATGCTCATAAATTTGCAAATATTCATAGATTAAAAAATTCATGAATTTGAAAAAATGTTCAAGGATTTAAAAATGTGCATGTATTTTAAAAGTATTGGTAAAATAAGAAAAAATTTCACCGATTCAAAAAATGTCTATGCTTTGAGAAAAAAATCACAAATTTAAAAACATCCCAGATTTGAAAAGATGTTTGTCAATTTTGAAAATATTTTTTAAAAAAGGGAAAATATAATATAAATATAAAATGAAAGAAAAACCAGATATAAAACTGGCGAAAAAACAGAACCAAAACATTCGAAAAGTAGATAAAAGACCAAGGGAATCTTCTAGATTCCAGAATCCATGAGGGAAAGACTATACAGGCTCGCCCACTTAGGAAACTATAAGGAAGTGGGCATTTCAATGAAATGATGTTCTCCTTTGAGAAGGAAGGAGGGGTGCGCTGTCAGCAGTCGCGTCTGCAGGCATTCCAAGATGCACTGCCCGGTTGTTCAGTGGAGGACACTCGGTATATTGGTGACAAGTTCACCTAGTTTAGAAGAGGTTTCTGAGAGCGGTTGGACAGAGCTGTTTCAAATGCCACATGGATGGAGATGCACCCGCTTGTAGGGCTGGTCAATCTGGAGATGGGAAAATCGTACCACGGGCCAATTACCTTGACACCGAATATCTAGTAAGTGTGGCTGCAAGCAGGCCAAAAATTTAAAGCAGATATTGAAGCCAGATGGCTTGAGGAAGATACCGTCGAGGATATAGTTAAAACAGCTTGGCAGAAGGCTGTCGCACATGGTTTGAATCTTTCAGCGAGAGAACAACTTGATTCAGTGCATAAAGATCTTCCCACTTGGGATCGTAAAGTTTTGAACAGACCATGTGCAAGTTTGAGGACGGCCCAGAAGGAGCTGGATGAACTGATGCGAGAGTGAGGTAAAGCAAAGCAATAAGTGCTCACTGCTTTGATTGAGAATTTGTTAGAGCAAGATGAAATATACGGGGCTCAAAGAGGTAGGGTGAATTGGCTACGCCGTGGTGATATAAACACTTCATATTTTAACCATTTTTCTTCTGCTAGGAGGCAAAGAAACTTGATTAGAAATTTGAATAATAATAATAATGAATGGGTCGAGGGTGATAACATCAAGCCCCTCATTTTTGACTAATTCTAGAGTCTCTGTACTTCTGTGTTTTAGGTGAAGTGGATCAAAATCTATGGGCTACTGTAAAGCCTTTGGTCACTAGAAATATGAAATTGTTGTTGACGACCCCATATACCAGAGAGGAGGTGAGAAAGGCACTTTTCCAAATTAGGGATATGAAGGCACCTGGCCCAGATGGTATTCATGTGATCTTTTTTAAAAGGTTTTGGCATATTGTGGGAGATGAGCTCACCAATGAAGTGCTTGATGCAATCAATAATAAGAAGATACCTAAGGGATGGAATTCTACAAACATTGTTCTTATTCCTAAGGTGGAAGGTGGAGAGCCATGAGGTATTTACATAGCATAGACCTACTAGCTTATGCAATGTGGTGTAGAAGATCATCTCTAAGATGCTATCTGTAGCGATCCGACTTCAAACGATCAAATCTCTGTGTATAAGTGTCATCCCTGGATCGGTAATGCTAACACACACAGTACTTGAGGATTTATAACAGAGTTCAATCACACACTTATTACATCAAATGTCTCAAAAGAGAACTTAATACAATAATATGGCTTAAGGCCATTGATACGTCTCCGTCGTATCTACTTTTCCAAACACTTTTTTTTCCTTGTTTTGGATTCTAACTTGTATGATTTGAATGGAACTAACCCAGACTGACACTATTTTCAGCAGAATTGCCATGATATTGTTTTATGTGCAGAAAACAAAAGTTCTCGAAATGACCTGAAACTCCATGGAATATCTTACAATAAATAATAAAAAATCATCGCCAAAGATAAAGAATAGGGGGCCCACACCCTGTCCATGAGGGTGGGGGCGCCCCACCCTAGGGCGCGCCCCCTACCTCGTGGGCCCCTTGGAGACCTCCCGACTCCAACTCCAACTCTATATATCTGCTTTCGGGGAGAGAAAAACAAGAGAGAAGATTTCATCGTTTTACGATACGGAGCCGCCGCCAAGCGCTAAAACCTCTTGGGAGGGCTGATCTGGAGTCTGTTCGGGGCTCCGGAGAGGGGGATTCGTCACCGTCGTCATCATCAACCATCCTCCATCACCAATTTGATGATGCTCACCGCCGTGCGTGAGTAATTCCATCATAGGCTTGCTGGACGGTGATGGGTTGGATGAGTTTTACCATGTAATCGAGTTAGTTTTGTTAGGGTTTGATCCCTGGTATCCACTATGTTCTGAGATTGATGTTGCTATGACTTTGCTATGCTTAATGCTTGTCACTAGGGCCCGAGTGCCATGATTTTAGATCTGAACCTATTATGTTTTCATCAATATATGAGAGTTCTTGACCCTTGCAAGTCTATAGTCACCTATTATGTGTTATGATCTGTTAACCCCGAAGTGACAATAATCGAGATACTTACCGGTGATGACCGTAGTTTGAGGAGTTCATGTATTCACTATGTGCTAATGCTTTGTTCCGGTTCTCTATTAAAAGGAGGCCTTAATATCCCTTAGTTTCCATTAGGACCCCGCTGCCACGGGAGGGTAGGACAAAAGATGTCATGCAAGTTCTTTTTCATAAGCACGTATGACTATATTCGGAATACATGCCTACATTACATTGATGAATTGGAGCTAGTTCTGTGTCACCCTATGTTATGACTGTTACATGATGAACCACATCCGGCATAATTATCCATCACTGATCCGATGCCTACAAGCTTTCCATATACTGGTTTACGCTTATTTACTTTCCTGTTGCTATTGTTACAATCACTACACAATACCAAAAATATTACTCTGCTTTCATTACTCTTTTGTTACCATTACCACCACTACCATATTACTTTGCTACTAAACACTTTGCTGCAGATACTAAGTTTCCAGGTGTGTTGAATTGGCAACTCAGCTGCTAATACTTGAGAATATTCTTTGGCTCCCCTTGTGTCGAATCAATAAATTTGGGTTGAATACTCTACCCTCGAAAGCTGTTGCGATCCCCTATACTTGTGGGTTATCAAGACTAATTTCTGGCGCCGTTGCCGGGGAGCATAGCTCTATTCTTTGAGTCACTTGGGATTTATATCTGCTGGACACTATGAAGAATTTGAAAGACGCTAAGACAACAATTTATCCCTCAACTACGAGGGGAGGTAAGGAACTGCCATCTAGCTCTGCACTTGATTCACCTTCTGTTATGAGTAAGCTTGCGACACCTAAACCTGCTTCTGTTATTCGTTGTGATATGCCGCATGTTATTGATGATGCTACTTCTGCTATAGATGATACTTATGATGAAACTACTTCTATGCTTGATACTACTGTGCCACTTGGTGATTTTCTCGAGGAACGACTTGCTAGGGCTAGAGAGATTGAAAATATTGAATCTGATTATGATGATGAAAGTGATGATGAAGAATCACTTGTTATTCCCGAGGGTTATTTATTTGATCAAGAAGCTTCTTTAGCTATTTTAGCTTGCAAAGATAGATATGAACTCAAAAGGTTATTAGCTAAATGGAATAAGCAATCTCTAAATGCTAGGATGAAACCTGACCCTGCTTTTGCTACTTCACCTATCTGTGTTACTCATAAGCATTATGAATTCTCTGTTGATCCTGATATAATTACTTTAGTTGAATCTGATCCTTTTCATGGCTATGAATCTGAAACTGTTGTGGCACATCTTACTAAATTAAATGATATATCCACTCTGTTCACTAATGATGAGAGATCTCGCTACTTTTATATCCTTAAAATATTTCCGTTCTCATTAAAGGGTGATGCTAAAATATGGTTTAATTCTCTTGATCCTGGTTGTGTGCGTAGCCCCCAGGATATGATTTACTACTTCTCTGCTAAATATTTCCCTGCTCATAAGAAACAAGCTGCTTGAAAGGAAATATAAAACTTTGTGCAAATTAAAGAAGAGAGTCTCCCACAAGCTTGGGGGAGGCTTCTCAAGTTACTTAATGCTTTGCCTGATCATCCTCTTAAGAAAAATCAAATACTTGATATCTTTTATAATGGACTAACCGATGCTTCCAGAGATTACCTGGATAGTTGTGCTGGTTCTCTTTTCAGGGAAAGAACACCGGATGAAGCTGAAATCTTATTGAATAATATGTTGACAAATGAAAATAATTGGGCACCTCCTGAGCCAGCTCCTGAGCCGGCTCCTGCTCCAATTAATGATCCTATTCCTAAACCAACTCCGAAGAAGACAGGTGTTCTATTTCTCAGTCCCAAAGATATGCAAGAGGCAAAGAAATCTATGAAAGAAAAAGGTATTAAAGCTGAAGATGTTAAGAATTTACCTCCTATTGAAGAAATACATGGTCTTAATTTACCGCCTATTGAAGAAACATATGATCTTAATCCTTTATTTATTGAAGAACCTGCAGACCTCGATAACCCGACACACGTAGTAAAGGTAAATTCTCTCTATAGATATGATAAAGCTGAAATCCCTCCTGCTAAAATTGCTAGTCAATGCTTGGATGAGTTTGATAATTTTAAGTTTAAGCAAGAAGACTTCAATGCTTATTTTGGTAGACAATTAAAACAAGATGCTGATATGATTAAATACTTGGGTGATTATATGGCTACTATTAGAGGTGAACTTAAATTTGTTAGTAAACATGCTTCTATGGTTACCACTCAAGTAGAACAAGTACTTAAAGCTCAAAAGGAATTGCTCAATGAGATGAATAGTAAGAAAAATGATTATGCTGTTAAAGTGGCTACTAGAACTAGTAGAATGACTCAGGAGCCGTTGTAACCTGAAGGCCACCCTAAGAGAATTGAGCAAGATTCTCAGAGAAATAAAATTGATGCACCTAGTTCTTCTAAAAAGAAGAAAAAGAAAAATGATAGAACTGTGCAAACTTCTAGTGAACCTATTGCTGAACCGCCTGATAATCCAAATGGTATATCTATGTCTGATGCTGAAACACAATCTGGCAATGAACATGAACCTAATGAAAATGTTAATGATGATGTTCATAATGATGCTAAACCTAGTAATGATAATGATGTAGAAATTGAACCTGCTGTTGATCTTCATAACCCACAATCAAAGAATCAATGTTATGATAAGGAAGACTTTGTTGCTAGGAAACATGGTAAAGAAAGAGAGCCTTGGGTTCAGAAACCCATGCCTATTCCTCCCAAACCATCCAAGAAAAAGGATGATGAGGATTTTGAGCGCTTTGCTGAAATGATTAGACCTATCTTTTTGCGTATGCGATTGACTGATATGCTCAAAATGAATCCTTATGCTAAGTACATGAAAGATATTGTTACAAATAAAAGAAAGATACCAGAAGCTGAAATTTCCACCATGCTTGCTAATTATACTTTTAAGGGTGGAATACCAAAGAAACTTGGAGATCCAGGAGTACCTACTATACCATGCTCCATTAAAAGAAACTATGTTAAAACTGCTTTATGTGATCTTGGAGCCGGTGTTAGTGTTATGCCTCTCTCTTTATATCGTAGACTTGACTTGAATAAGTTGACACCTACTGAAATATCTTTGCAAATGGCTGATAAATCAACTGCTATACCTGTCGGTATTTGTGAGAATGTGCCTGTTGTGGTTGCAAACGTTACTATTTTAACGGACTTTGTTATTCTTGATATTCCCGAGGACGATAGTATGTCTATTATTCTTGGAAGACCTTTTCTTAATACTACAGGGGCTGTTATTGATTGCAACAAAGGAAATGTCGCTTTTCATGTTAATGGTAATGGGCCTGTTTGGTTCTTGCCTAGAATCACCCTGCCAAATCGTTGGCGTCATAGGCGTGCCAAAATATTGGCGCCCAATTTGGCCGCCCCCGTTACGCCAGCGCGTTGGCATAGAAGATATAGAGGAGAGGCTGGGGTGTGGTGGCGTGACAAAATTTTGGTCCCCATCCAAATGAGATACAGTGTCTTCAGTCAACGCCAATATATTGGCAGGGCATGCGATGGCCCCAGTCCAAATAGCCTCAATGAGCATATGGTACATTTTACGAGGAAACAACCTCAAGTTCATAGTATCAATTCTATCGGAAAAATTCCATCGATTATATTTGGAGGTTTTGAATTTCCACTTCCTACTGTCAAGAAGAAATATGATATACTTATTATTGGGGATGTGCATATCCCCGTTGAGGTAACCTAGTGTTATTCGAAATTTCTCCGGTTTCATATTAATCGGAATGAATTTGTTAACAAGACTTGATCAACCTTGTTAAGTGGATTCCTTTTAATGAGCATGAGATGGATGAAACTAGAAGCAGAACCTCCTGTACCTCACTTTTACTTTCTGTTATTTATATTAAATAAAATAAAAATAAATTTTTGTCTGTCCGTTATCTGATTATCCGTGCAATATAAAAATACCTCGAAAATAAAAGTTCTCCAAATGCCCTGAAAATTAAATATGATTTTTTTCTAGAATATTTGAGGATTTATGGAACAGAGAACACACCAGGCGGGCCAACCACCTTGCCACGAGGGTGGAGGGCGCGCCCACCCCTCTAGGGCGCGCCCCCCTGCCTCGTGGGCCCACGGTGGCCCTCCTCCACTTATTCCTGCACCCATCCTCTTCTTCTTCCTCCCACAAACACGAAAAATCAACTCAAGCACGAGTTCCAGCCCTCTTTGCTGCCATTTTCGATCTCCTTGCTCAAAGCACCTCTCACAAAAATGTTTGGGGAGATTGTTCCTTGGTATGTGAATCCTTCATTGGTCTAATTAGTTTTTGTTCTAGTGCTTTATTCATTGCAAATTTTTGCTACTTAGGTGACCCTGTTCTTGAGCTTGCATGTCAAATTTATATGGTCAAAAGTAGTTTTGATGCATGATATAGGCCCTAGGCACTTGTAGGACTGGTTGCTATCAATATTATTGAGTTTTGGTTTACTTTTATTTTGAAGTTACTAAAAATTTCAGAATTTTTCAGAAAATGATGAGGAGATTATTGAGGGGCTCATCGATCCAAAGCTCGAAGGAAAAGGCACCGAAGCCTAAGTATAATTTGCCGCGCACCGCGGAGGTTCGGGCGTGTGAATGGCCTTCCAAGGATTTCTTGAGAGCAGCCGGGATTTATGAAGATTTTCATGAATTGGCTCATAATGCAGGCCTCACCGCTTTCCTCCACGACCAATGCGATCAGTATCTCTTATTCACAAATACCTTTGTGCAAAACTTTCATTTTCATTCTAGGAACTCACCACCTATGGTAGAGTTTCATTTATATGATGAGCATAAGGAGATGTCACTTTATGATTTTTTGTCGGATTTGTTTAGTCCCTTTTGAGGGCAAGACAGAAGAACCACATCGTGATGATGTGGAGGGATTTATTGATACTATCACTGTAGGGGAAACTAGGAAGGTTTCCGATGCACGAATCACTAGCATACATTTTCCTGTCTTACATTACTTTTCATTATTTGCTAGTCGTTGCTTAATTGGTCACGGAAACTATGGAAACCTTAGTATCCCTGATATTATTATTTTCCTCCAAGGTTTATATAGTGATAACACTTTTAGTATGGGCGGTATTATTGCTAAACGGTTAAGTCTAAACCGTACAAAGGGCCCCATCTTTGGAGGCATCTATGCTACACGCCTAGCTGCACATTTTAACATACCTATTAGGCATGCTGAGAAGGAAGAAAAAGTGTTGCCTCGTGTTTATCTAGATTATAAAAGTATGGTGGCACATGATTATATTATTAAGCATAGGGCAGGAGAGCTTAAATATCAATTGTTCTTTAATAAACATCATCCTGAGACTATTACCTTGCCTGCTCCTTCTTTGTTTGATTTGACTGTAGGCACGTACCTTGTTCCGTTGATGGCTATTCACGCCTACCAGAACCCTGCACCAGCCGAGGAGCCAGAACAGGAACCACAATTTGATCCTTTACGACAGTCTAACTATCAGTGGGATCCGGAGATGATTGCCAGCTAGTGGCAATAGGAGCCTTCTTCTTCGTCATCGCAGTACGACCCCAACTATTATTATGAATATCCGCCAGGCCAGCCATGGCCATAGACCAACTTAGGCCAAAAGCATAAGCTTG